>NC_135225.1:6950758-7098258 GCF_052324685.1 Brachyhypopomus gauderio | reverse complement strand
CCATGCTAGCACGCTGACGGAGACCGTACGTCTCCCCTCACGCTGGCATGGAGGCAGCTGGCATATCGTACTGTAGGGATTAGAGACGAGGTCACTAGCAGTGCACCTACCTCTCAGCTGCAGTGGCCAAGGTGGGCAGCCTAGTCAGAGTGGCCACATTTATAACACAGCCATGCATCTAAGAGCAAGTCGTTGGGGCGGAGCTACGGCTGTATTGATATAACATTGCGTGTTCGCTTTTGCGGTAAACCGCAGTTGTGCAGACATGTCCCAAATCAAGGGCGTAAGCTGCTGTTGGTGGAGGAGAAGATTGAGGGAGTATTCCACATCCCATATGACTTACCAGTTTAATTATTCTGTTCTTCAGTTTTCAGTTAGCACTCAATTATCACACCTGGAATGAAGCAAAGGCTCTGCCTTTCTTGTGTATCCAAGGAAACAAAGAAAGAAAGCCACGAAAAAGAGAAGGTGGTTGTAGGTATGTGTCACCATGGTATAACATTTAAACCAGACCGCCCTAGCCCAAAAATCTTAGCTACATTCGATGTCAAGCCAAATAAATCAGAATACACTGGATTCTGTTCACACTTGTAGTGGTTTTGTTTTTTGTTTCCATTTATAGATGATTGTGTAAGCTCCAAAATCCACAGAATCAACCACAGTGCTTGTTTAATTTTATATTTTACTCCTTCTAGCCTCTATTTAAGGTTTACAAAAAAGGCACAAATTAGCATCTAATCACCATAAAGTTAAATATAGCTTTTACAAGCCCTGTTGGGCATTGTTCATAAAAAAGCCCTATCTCCTGGTGTCTGCTGAACGGTGTATGGGATTAGGATGAATTATTTTTTAAACGACTGAATTGCGATATGTGTGGGTGCTTATGTAAGCAGCAGGGATGGGTAGATGGCATTTCTGCTGTTTCTCAGAGTCTGAGAGTCTGGGGACCCCCTGCAGGAAGTTCTGGTAGTGCTTAGAAATGCTGTGTGTGTGATCAGATATTCTCATTCTTCCTTCTGCCTGTCTGCATATGTGTGTGAATTTGTTTCATGAGCAGTTTGACACCTGAAAATATTACGTTTCTCATCAATACTTTCTGTGGAAGGAGGTCATTTATTTGACCTTGTGATTAATTTGTGATTAAGTAAACAAATTAGAGACATTACCCTTACCATCAATAAATTTCAGTCAAATAATGAAACAGTTGTCTTAACCAAAGCAACCAAATTATTTCATGACAGTTTTACGTAATACAATTAAAACACTTCTGCTAACAGTCTGGCCTATTTAATAGCCTGCATGTAGTCTTGATGCTTTGCCAACTGACTTTTTCAAAGACATATTCAGCCCTGCAGCAGCTGAGCGGCTCTTACACATCAGGCATATTCTCACAATCACTAAACACAGCTGCCAGTAAGCTGCTCCAGAAAAATACAACTCTGAATGCTTCCACACATAACAGCTACAGAGCAGTCTCAAATCTCCCTGTCATGAGCAAGATAACTGAGGAAGTGTTGTATAACCAATTATTCGATTTTCGTCTATGTAAATGGAAATCTTGACCAAGTCCAGTCGGGTTTCTGACCCCACAGAGGCTGTTTTTAGACTGTACTCATACAAGCACTAAATGATTGATAAACTGACTGATTGATCGATTCAACTTTACTTTCACTCCTTACGAATGAAATCCAACAGTAGTGAAAAATAATAGCACTGTGCAAAATCAGAAAAGCGCAAGAGAAGAGTGTGTGTGTGTGTGTGTGTGTGTGTGTGTGTGTGTGTGTGTGTGTGTGTGTGTGTGTGTGTGTGTGTAGTGTAGTGTAGTGTAGTGTAGTATGTGGTTCGGCAGAGTTGTTAGAAGAAGCTGGACCTGAGCCGACTGGTTTTGGCATGGATGCTCCTGTAGCTCCTCGCGGATGGCAGGAGGTTCTAGGGCAGGTATCACCAAATGGCGGACCGCGGTCCGGATCCGGACCCGAACGCCGTCCTGTCCGGACCCAATCACATTCCTGATTAACTGGATACGGACCCAAATGCCAAAAAAATTTAAACGGGAGACTATATTTTAAAACGCAGAATTTATTTTCAGACGAGTGTTACGTTCACCACCCATTTGAGTGTTACGTTCAACCCCCCCCCGCTCAACAACTTTCGTTCGCCACCCCCCCCCGCTCAACAACTTTCGTTCGCCACCGCGAACCCGGACCTAAGGTCTGAGCTATCTGCCAAAAATGGACCGCGGAAAGATTTAATTGATTACCCCTGTTCTAGGGTGTGTGGTTGGGTTGGGAGGAGGTTCTAGAATGTGTGGGTTGGGAGGAGGTTCTAGAGTGTGTGGTTGGGTTGGGAGGAGGTTCTAGAATGTGTGGGTTGGGAGGAGGTTCTAGAGTGTGTGGTTGGGTTGGGAGGAGGTTCTAGAGTGTGTGGTTGGGTTGGCAGGAGGTTCTAGAGTGTGTGTCTGGGTTGGCAGGAGGTTCTAGAGTGTGTATCTGGGTTGGGAGGAGGTTCTAGAGCAGGGGTACTCAACTGGCGGACCGCGGTTCGGATCCGGACCCGAACGCAGTCTTGTCCGGACCCAATCTCATTCCTGATTAAATGGATACGGACCCAAAAAAAACCTGAGCATTTATTTCAGGGCTATAGGGCTATTGAAAAAACACTCCGTCACGAGTGTTACGTTTGCAACCCCCGGTCAACAACTTACGTTTGCCACCCCGCTCAACTACTTACTTTTCGCCACATGTGCAGTGGGGCCCATGGGGATCAGAGGAGATAGACGTTTCTTCTCCAGCCTCCTTCTTCAGTATCTTCAGTAAAGATCCTGCTGCACCTTTTTAACCAAAACCTTCTAACCAGGGCAGGGTATATGACTGCAGTTCTGAAATCTCTACCCTACTTAGTTATATGAAATTTTCATCTTTTTGACCAAACCTTCCAAAGGTGATAGATCCACGTCATATGTTTTATTATCTAATTGTTTTATTTTTGTGTGAAACACTGTTAATAGCTACTGTGTATGAAAGTGCTACACAAATGAACGTATATTCTGGCCAGAGCGCCTGCTGGACTGGCTAGCTTAGACACTTTCAGCCTTCACAGTTACACCATACTGTTCTCTATGTACTGGTGGATTTGTATTATTAGAAGTCGCACTTTGTTCTGAATCGAATTGCCTGTACTTTATAATGCAATTCGTGACTGAGTCGCAGTTTGCACTGTGGGCTGAGCTGGAGGAAGCCCACTCCAATGTGACAAATGTAGTCAGGCACTTGTGAATAGCGCTAATTGAATCCAGGCCTAATTGGGCACAGTGTCTGAACAGAAGTTGAGGAGACAGATTGCAGGGACAAGTAGCACCGTAAGTGTGCGAATCATGTCATTAATTAACAGTCCTCTGTGTCCCTTCTCAGCTTCCGTACCATGGCCGCTTGAGCAAGATGCACATTTTCAATAAGCAGCTCAGTCATGCCCCAAAACTCCAAAAATGCCATTGATAGAGAGAAAGGACAAAAACAGAAGAGACAGAGGAATTGCCCTCGCTGCTTCTAACAACACTGGTGAAATGGCTCAGTAGTGATTATGTATTTATGATTCATTTGTAAATGAGATACCAGAGGCTAACTGTTAAAGTAGAAATACTTCGCTTCTGTACTTAAGTACAGCGTCTCGTTAACTCTGCTGCTGCCTTCACTGAACACTTGAGCTTCGTAATCTAGGTTCACTTGACACGCTGTTACTGCAGCAAGGGTCCGCGCGGCAAAAATGACGCAATCGCGGTGGCTCCGCCCATGCGCGTTAACCACGCGCGCAGTCGCGTCGCCAGGTCGTGCACCTCTCGATTTTTGTGCGTGTGAAGTTACAAGGTGGAATTTATGCACTTGTACGGCACTTTGAAGGTCCATTTTCAGTATTTTCCAGCACCTTCAGCTTCATTTACATATTTATACAAATACACATATATTCGAAATTATTCCAAATAATTCGCTTTTTATCTAATTAAAAGAGATGGTACCGTGTTTGGTAACAGCAGAAGAGTGCAGTAAGCACTAGTTAGGTTAGATATCTTAGCTAACTAACCTAATTATGTTCATGGCGTGCTGCAGAATTCACTTAACATTAGCTGGCAATAAAGGCGACGTGCTGACTAATCATGTGCCCATTTTATAGTGTAGTGTTTTTATAGGGTAAGGGCATTTATTGGGGGTAAACGCAGGGCAGTAAGCTCACCCTTAGAATCCGACGGACGGATTTTACGTCCAAAATACACCTCGTTTTCTCAGCTAAATTATGGCGAATTTGTACTTTTGCGTCAAACCTACAACGTTTGCAGTTTTTTGTGTACGAAGTGTTAACCCCAGTTTTTTAAGTACATACAGAACACTTGTATTTGTGATCTTTGACATCTTTGATTTGTAAGTGATATATAAAAACAATTGATAATCAAACTTTGATGGCTTTCTTTAATTAATTCAAAACACAATACTTGTACTTTTTACTTTCAGTACTTGAGTAATAAATTTTAGACTAAACTACTTGCAATACTCAAGTACAAAAATGCTGAATACTTCTGTACTTCTACTTAAGTAAAGTTTTTAAAGAACACTTCAACTTCTACTCAAGTAAATGTTTTGATAGAGTACTTGTACTTTTACTCAAGTATGGGTCTCGAATACTTTATACAACACTGGTCATACACTGGACTGAATGTCCCTTCAGTATTACATCAAAGAACGTAAACAGGAAATTAGGTTTGAGTGAAGATTAAAGTCATTTAAACAGACTCAGCTGTTGAGTTTCTTATGGTAGTTAATGCCACAAGCTGACCAGATTGTGGAGTTGTAACTGTCACCTCTGCTGAATAAATGCCACACTGATGCAAGTAAAAACGGGAATCTCCAAAACAGGAGATTCCCATGTGTCCAAATTTCCCATGGACACAGAAAGGCTGAGAACTAAAGAGAAGTTCTGTATTTGTATTTGTCTGTGGATTTTGGTAAAACCAAAGCAGTCATATTGAAATAAATATCAGGACAGTGTCATGTCAGTATGACACAGTGTCAGGCTAACACTATCAGTGAAGATTTCATTTGCAAGGGACTGTAAAAGATGCCTTGTTTGAAGATAAACAAGTATATGTAGGCGTAGAACCCCTGACTCGTCCCTCGGGCATGTCTGTGTGTGTTTACATCCGTCTACGTGTGTTTACGTGTGTGTATGTGTAGGTTTGTCTTTATTAGGTCGTATATGAGCCGTGTCACTTGACCTGACATATTGCACCTGCATCTTGTTTACGTCTATTTAAGTGTGAGTGTTGGTTTGCACTTCTTGTCAGTCATTGTTCTGACTTCCGTTCCGTTCCATTCTGTGGCCAGAACTGGTTTTGTCCTGCCTCTGACTTCCTCCTCTTAAAGGATGATGGTTACAAAGTGCTCAGATGCTCCCAGCAAATAGCTCACTCAGGCCCAGCGTAGAAACGTGTTTAAGAGAAAATTATTACGTTGTGTGGATCATGTGGCCATGACTACAGGTACCCTGAAGCCTCTGTGTTATGTCTGAGTAGGAAAGGCAGAGAGACCTCTGTCTTTAACTAAGTCTGTGTTCACATCCTCTATATCGTACAAACTAGATTTTCCCAAATAACTCCTTCCTGATTCCACAGCTGGCAATAATAGTTCTTTGTCTGCACTAGATTTGTAAGAGGACATTGATAGTGAACCTCCAGCAATGCTAAACAATGCTCAAAAATTTCAATATAAAGGGAATAATTTTTTGTTTCAAATAGAGAAAACTGTAGAGAGCAGCAGTGATATTTTTTTTTACTTCTAATACTCTGTTGTTGATCACTCTTCTAATATCACCCAGTTGTCCTACAATCAGTGGAGACTTAACCCAAGCTGTCAGGGTCACGTACGTGACATTATCAGATCAACAGCAGCCCTTCTCTTTTACATGTATTACAAAGGGATAAAAATAAATATTAAACAGAATGGATTTAGTTATTGCCCGTCTTATTTAATGCTGTGAAATCACATTAGGGTTCAAGTACGTACTATGGGAACAAGTACATACTTTCATCCGATCTCCACAATATTGGTGTCAAACTATTCACAAGAATTTCTTCATCAATAATTATCAACAACATTTGACATTTGCATACATTTGCATATAGGCTGCATACAGTATATGGTATTGCAGCTTTGCCATATATGACCTATATTGCTATAACTCAAAAGCCATGCAAGTGATCAACTCTTAATCTGAAACAGTTTTACAGATTGAGGTTCTTGTGAGATGTGCCAGTGCCAAGTTTGCCCTACAGAAGCACTACAGTACACAAAACCCTCTAAAATCATCAAAATGCTTCCATTCTGTTGCACAATACAGACAAATAATGGGTCTTGTACGATTCAGATCTATGAGCTTAATAACTTTGTATTTACATCTTATAACAAAAAGTACACCACTTGACCAGAAATGAACCTTTTACTTCACCAACATTTCTTTTTTATGTGTCATATATCGCTTTCAGTGGTTACAATTACAAACCATTGCTGCATGAGATTATAAACGTTATCTGTCTAGGGCTATTATGAACAGAAGACTTGCAAATTCCTCCCTCACTTTTCTATAATCGTGCATGTTATATACAAAATTTAATACAACTGCTATGAATAACTTGTGTTTGAACACTAGCAGGATAGGTGTAAGTAGTAAAATTGCTTGAAGAAATGTACTTTTTCCACTGGATATGACAATATTTACTGAAATGGACATTCACAAGGGATTCAAATAACCTGAGTTTATTTCCACTGGTCATTTTTATGGTGAAGTCAAGCCATGTCTGCGTCAGAGAGGAGACGAGAGTTCCGGAACAGTTTAATAACGGAACCAATGAACCAAGGAGCGGTGAGACAACACCCGACACGACGGAACACCCGACACGACGGAACACCCCGGACGTTCTGAACATTTAATGAACGTCAGACATGCAGCCTACATGTGGGGTTTAACTTCATGTACTAACAAGCAAAGAGAACAAGAGGCAGGATCTTTGGTTCCGTTATTGTTACGAAATGTGGAAGAGGACGAATAGGGAGGCGTGGCTACAAACGAGGGAATTAACAGGAGCGCTGCACCAGCTGGAGAGGCATTACCACTGCCCCAGTACACATGCAAGGAGGAGCCAAGCCAAAACAACAAGCAAAGGGAACAAGAGGCAGGTGAAACGTGTAAGAGCACAAACAGGAAGAAGGGAGGCACCTTGGTAAAGTTTGTTTGGTAAACGACCACAACACAAGCACATGGAGTAGCTGAACCACCGCACTATGACAGCAGTGTGTAAAAAGTCATCGAGTCTTTGCTGTCGTAGGATTCTGTCACAGGAGTCCATAAAAGTGCCTGAAATTGTGCTTTTAGTTGACATTAAAATCAGTGAGGAAAACTTTTCCTCACCTCCCCTTACAACTAATCCCATCTGAACAGGGCTTGAACAGTGCTCAAAGTTTGACAGATGTGTCACCTTTATACTTGTAGTTAATCTTTTGAAGCCAACAAATACCCAAGAGCCCTGAGGTGATCTTAAGAGGAAACAGGTGTAGATGTGCAGAGCAGAGTTTCCCCATCAATAAAATGTTCAAAGTCAGCTGTCCGTGTGATTGACTTCTAGAGCTGCCACTGAAGCTCTGCAGTTCTGGTTGTGTGTTCAAGTGTCTGGGACCTTGTTATGTTATGTTCTAGTATTGTTATGTTCTAGTACATCATGCTGTCAATCAGAGGTTAGGTTCTAATATTTGGAGAGCTTGATATATTGCTAATTCTCATAGGAAATTAGTTTTTTAAGCTTTTTTTCCCTCTTGATATTAGAAAAGACAACACATCAAATACCCAGGGGATGTCCTGTATTAATTGCCAGGCTTAAAGAATACCAGGCAATAACCAGAAGCAGGATGAAGAGGCAGTTCTTAGTTCTCCACCACAGCTCTGTCCGTCTGACCCGCACGGAGGCAACCGGGCAGGTGTTCAGTTCACTCCCCTTTAGCACAACTGTGGAGCTCCTGCAGCTCCATCCAAACTTCTCAGATCTTTGGCGTATGCTTTGTTGAACCATTGGACTAAGTGGTAGATTTTTCTCTCCCTCTCTTTAGTTCTGTCTGTCTCTCTATCCCTTTCTGTCTGTTTCTTCCACCTTTTTCAAAGAGGACATGTGTGGCCTGTTATACATTTTGCAGAATTAGAGGGTGAAAAGGTAAAGGTCACACGGTAATCTGTGCAGTATTAGTGCTGTTTGAACACACACACACATTCACAATAACATACAGTACATACATATACATAAATCATCTTTTCTTATCAAACAACATACCAAGGATAAAAGAGAATGTCCTAATAAATGACAGATATTTGGTACTCTTTGTACACTTTAATACATTACCATTATGCTAATGCGACTTTTCACATTACTTTCTGGGGAAGTATGTAACATCTGTCTGGCAGTACACATGTGGGCTAAGATTTCTGTTCAGGATTAAAGGAACTAAAGTGATCTGTGATGTTTTTTTTTTTTTTTTTTCATTTTATTCATTTAAAATAAAAATGATGTTCAGTCTATATAAGAATTCTTAACAAATTATTTTGTAAGTGAACTAAAAGATACCAGTATTCAGGGCTGGTGACCCTTGACCCATTGTAGGGCACCAATAAACTGCACATTTCGCTAAGTATTCATGTATCTCAACAACAGAAACTCTTAATTGCATCACTGAGGCTTAATTGACAGCAGATGTTACTCCCCCCTGTGGTTTTGGTTGTTACTAAGCACCAAGTCCACTGCACAGGTTCGCCAGTGACTGTATGACAACAGGTTCCATCTGCACCATTAGATATGCAGCAACATGTTTTGATGTTTAACTCTTTGAACGCTGATTATTTGTTCTTAAGCCTTGGCAAGGACATGGAGAGAGTGTCACTGAACATTTCATTGGTCTGTGGTTCTCAGTGTGTGTTGCACGAGGAAACCTCATTGTGAAGTTAATGTTTTAAGAGAGTGGTGCTCTCTGAGAGGTGCATTGCTATGGTTTATGGTATATTGATGTGGACATGTCCTTCCTACTGGCCATTAGTGTCCTGCAGTCCCACCAGAGAAGAGGCTGATTGGGACATTTCTTCTCCCTCTGCTATATCCACCCCACAGTGCACTTGTGTAGAAACAGGAGAGCTGTATAGTCTGGGGCTAGCTTTTGGGCTTTACATGCCCTATTGTAAGTTATTTAAGTAGGCAGAGGCAGCACACTTTTCTGAGTGGAACATGAATGTTTATTAGAAATGACATTACAATTATGAATGTTGATTCCTTTATCTCTTTATGGAGAGACTTGATTCGGGCTGACTATTTGACAATTGTTTGGTTCTGTTATCCGTGTTTCTGTAGTTAAACAGAGATTAATCACGTGCTTTTATGAGGAGTGATTGTTTAACACTAGTGATACACGCCAGAGCTGTGCACCACAGTCTGTAAGAAGACCAGACCTGAATGTGTGTCTCTCGAAACGTGTCTCTTGAAAGAAAACTACAGACACGAGTGGGCCAACCTAGCCAGGCACACCTGCTGTCTTAAGAGGGGAAAAAAAGATGGCTTTGGCTTTCATTTATCTACTCTTCATCAATCTATTGGCAGTGGTGGAGTGATGGTTTCCTGCTCTTGGTTTATATGAGATCTCATAGCTCTGAGTTCACTGATTTAGACCAACACCCTGGGGAAGAGGTTCAGTCAGCCAAATGACATAGGATCAGAACCATAACAGCAGCAAATAAGAGAAAAATCATTTTATTTTTTTTTGAAAAAATCAGTTAAAATAAACAAAATAAATGAATAAAAGAAAATACTATTTTTTCAAAGAGACATTTTGATGGTACACAAGACCAGTGGAAATTACACTACATTATGTTAACATCTTTCCTCCCAGGATGATGCATTTCACCTGTCTTCTCCAGTCCTCTCTCTCCTGACCAAGTCCTTGTGTGTGGTACTTTGGCAGTGGCCAAGAGGTTGGCGCACACTTACCACTCACCTGTTCACTGGGAGAATCGAGCAATCACCCTGTCACACACAATACAACCTCCTTATGGTTGCCATCCAGTGCAGGGGCATGATAACGTCCTTCTCTAATCTCCCTCGTTCTCTAACCTTCTGGAAAAAGTGTCTCCAGTAAAACAAACCCACACATTTAGGTTGGCGTCAGGAAGAATGACAGGACGAATGGGGGGGGGCAGGAGGCAGGAGTCAGGCTCTTGTTTAATGAAGTGGAATTTAGCTTGTAAGGACGCAGTGCTGTAAACCCAGCCACACCGAGAGAGTTCAGCTGTAAGCCGAGCTGATGCGTCCACTCACCCGTACACGCGGCCTCGTGTCTCGGGGGTCTCGGAGCGTTTCGCACGGCGCCACGCTCTCCCTGCCGCTGACGTCATGGCAGCAGGCGAACGAGGGCGATTTTAGCGCTTGAGCGAACTCGGCGCTGACTCCGCTCTTCCCGCTGTGTTCCGGGCTGCTGCAGCCTGCCCAGCCTAACAGGAGCCCCTGCTGAGGCCTCCGCCTCACGCAGGCCTGGGGCGCTCGTGAATGGCTTGTTAGCGGAGCGGCTATGCTCCAAGAGCCCCAGTAACAGCTCAGTAGCCTGCAGGAAAATCGGCAGCTGCAAATCGCGCGTGGCCCGCTCTGATTGTTGTCGTGTGTGCTTAACCCTGGCGCTGGAGTCTCGGTCTTCGGGCCCCAGTGCTGGGATGAGGTCTGCATTGTGCACTGGTCATGTGTTATTCTTAAGCGTCACTAAAGCAACACAGCAATGGGTTTTTTGTCGTTGTTTTTTTCCATCACCTCAAACCCATAATTGCAAAAAAGTTTCCTAAATCCAGGAAGGCGGTATAACTAGAGTGCAGTTTGTGCCTTCAGGTATCTTCCGTGAGTTGAGTGAAAGCAAATCTGAGCTTCGTTATTCTGCAGAATGCCAGGGATGCGTCTTCTCTGAGGTGCTTGAGTGCTGTTTCACGTGTGTTCAGGTGAGTAGTTGCTACTGTAATGATGTTCGTGTTGGTTTTGTCCTCAGGTATACACGAGTTCCCGCGGGATGTTTTCACCAACGAGGAGCGAATGGAAGGGGCTGTAGTTCTTCACATCATGAGTGTGAGTGTCTCCACAGCTACGTCAGCGTTTGTGCACCAGTGTCACACATCGGTCTGCTGGGCCTCACAGAGTCTCGCTGTACATGTTTGTTGTGGCATCTAAAAGAGTTTTTAAGGATATAAGCCTTTACACTAACCTCCAGTTTGGGTTCTGTAGAGATGGATGCTATTTGTTCCAGAAAATTCCAGCACGTTGCGGTTTACTTTGCCCAGAGTTTGAAAAGAACTGGCAGCAGCAGAACTTCACCAGCACGGCGTCGTTTCCTAAAACATTGAGTTGGCCTGCAGTCCCTGTCATCTTCAGGAGAAACAATTCCAGCCATTTCACCATTCAGCAGTGATCACTGTGTTACAGAAACACAGACAGATCAGCTTTATAATGCTTACATCAAATGAGGAAAAGTTTCAAATGTAGAAGGGCAAGATAACAGAATAAAACAGCATAATTACTGATAGAGTTTGGCCAACAGATTTGAAATAAATTGCCCATAAGTCACTTTACATATGAAGAAACGTCAGTGTCTTTGTTTCTTAGTTCTAAAAACTAAGACGCTGTATTTTTTAGGGTTGGTAGACACCCGGCACCTCAGCTCTGTCTACATGGCTACTATAAATACAGTTGGATAAGGGTTTGAAAAACATTGTAGCCCTCCACTGTATAAAATCCCAAACAAGAGTTTTTTTTAATATTATTTGTTACATTTATGTAGCACCTTTCTCATAGTCAAGGTCACTTCACAAAGAACAGAGGGGGGGCAACAAGTGAGTGCAAACAGACTTACACGGACTTTCCTCCTAGCCCCGCCTCCTAGCCCCTCCTCCTGCCCCACCTCCTAGCCCCTCCTCCTAGCCCCTCCTCCTGCTCTCTGATGTAATTTATTTGAGATCTGGCCTGTGATTGTGGCTCTCTGTATTTTCATGGTTTTATCTCAATTGGCTTGTCCTTAAACTCTTACCAGAAGTACTATTTACAACAGTGCTTGTGGGGGCCCCAGAAAGAGGCTTCATTTTGCAGTGTGTGTGCTGGAGGTCTGTGCTTGTGTATGCATGGCCATTTAGTCACACCCCTTTAGATCCACAGGCCCGATGACACAGGACTCACATTAGTCTATAGAACCCCGGACCAGCCCACTTCTCCAGTGGCTTTCTGCACACTATTTGTATTGTTTAGTTCAGGACACTACTTTATTGTTTGATTTAGGACACTACTTCATTGTCTGATTTAGGACACTGCTTGTATTGTTTACTGTTTTTTTCCCTTTAAAATCTGGGAAAGATGTGTTTGCAGAGCAGGCAGAAAGTTTAAGGAAACGGCGTGAGCTTGGTGGAGAATACTGAGACTTGCTCCATGGTGCATTCTGCAGTTTTGTGCTGCTAACATCATCTCTCTTTCTCTCTCTCTCTTTCCATCTGTCAGTCTGTGTCTTTTTTTGACACTCACACAGTCATGAAGTTGGAACTTCAGAAATGTTAACAAATGGTTTGTGAGAGCCAAGCGTGCTGGGAGCGGGGGAGGGCAGCTGAGCACAGGAGAGCCATGAACAGGATGGTGGTGCAGCTTGGTCAGCAGTAATGCACGAGCGCTGTCTCTCGCTGCCGTGTGCACGCAGAGGATCACAGCCACTCTTACAACCTGCTTATAATAGATGCTGTCTGTTAAGGGACACGGAGCGAAAGTCTCACTTGTCTTGGTGGATATTCTGGGGACAGAGGTGGTGTGTACTCCGTGTGTGCGCGCGCGCAGAGGGAGAGGGAGACCGAAAGATGGAGAGATTTAGAGAGAGGTTCAGGAAGACAGAGAGAGCAAGACTGCATAGTAGGTGCTCTATGCAAACTGCTGCACTTCGCTTAACCGATCATCTTCACTCTGGTCTTCAGGGGAGCACAGCAAGCTTGCGTGAGAAACGCCATACGTCATCACCCACATGTTCGTTTGGGAGAGTGTGTGTAGGGTAATTGTGAAGCTCATGGTCTTGCACTAAAGAGTGATGGTCTGTTTAGGTCTCCTGATCACTCGTCGGCTTGCAGGCAGCACGTAGCGATGAGGAGTTTACATGTCTGTGTGTGGAGGGACTAGGCACTGTGCATGAGAACATGCTTCTCAAACCCGTCCTGTGAGGCCCATGTCCTGCTTATTGTGTGTTTTCCTCATCCGGACACACCTGAGTCATCTGGATAATGGCCAGATTTGTTGGAAACAGAATCAAGTATGGTGTGTGGGGTTAAGCACCTCTGGCATATGAATGCTCACATCCAGAGAGACTGAGAAAGTCACGTTCTACTGGTCACACTGTCAGGACAAGCAGACGCTGAGCTGCCATATGCATGCACACACACACACACACACACACACACACACACACACACACACACACACACACACACACACACACACAATCACACACACACACACACACACACACACACACAAACGTATGATGCCAGAACACCTATGTGTTCTGAGCAGAGCAGGTCCACTGGGGAGACCTGGGTCTGATCTGGCCATGTCTTCTGGGGAGAGCTTGGTCTGAGAAGGGCAGGTCTCCTGGGAAGATCTGGATCTGAGCAGGGCAGGTCTACTATGGAGAGCCGGGTCTTAGCATGGTAGATCTACTGGGGAGAGCTGTGTCTGAGCAGGTCTACTAGCAGGTCTACAATTCATACTTACCCTGCATGGACCCTGCATTACTACATAGATTCATAGATCATTGTTTGAGGAGTGGTTGTGAAACTAAAGAGGGAAAGGCAATCCTGTAGTGTAGCATCAGTGTGAGGGAGAGTCCCAGCTGAGAACATCACTGCAGGACTTTAGCTGGCAGAGAGGGGGCGCACTTCTACATGTAAAACTGAGCCATTCATGAAATCAATAAAAAAAGACAAATTCCTCTGCACACACAAGTGTCATGTAGTCTGCTTCATGCTCATTTATAATATATATGATAATTTGCGAATAAATTGAATTTTGCAGAACCTTTTTTTAAAGGAGTAATTTTTTACTCCTTGTGTGTGGGAATATGGCATTGCATGTGGGAATATGTGGTGTTAATCTATACATTAGTTTGAATGATGTAAGTCACCAACTAACTCTCTCTCTCTCTCTCTCTCTCTCTCTCTCTCTCTCAGGCCATGTACATGTTTTACGCCTTGGCCCTGGTGTGTGATGATTACTTTGTACCCTCCATGGAGAAGATTTGTGAGGTAAATAATGAATCAACTCTAGGTAGTTTTCCCTGTATGCTATCATGCTAAACACTTGAATGCATGCTTTGAACTCTGTCCGTGTGTGTGTGTGTGTCAGCGTCTGCACCTTAGTGAGGATGTCGCCGGGGCAACGTTCATGGCAGCGGGCAGCTCCGCCCCAGAACTCTTCACCTCTGTGATAGGTCGGCTTCTCTCTTCCCCACAGTGTCTCTTAGTAACCACAAATCTCACCGACAGGATGCAGCTTGCGACTTTAACTGTGCTGTCATCTCTCCTCTGTGTGCTAGGAGTGTTTGTCACCAAGGGAGACGTGGGAGTCGGAACGATTGTAGGTTCGGCCGTCTTCAACATCCTGTGCATCATCGGAGTGTGTGGGATATTTGCTGGGCAGGTACTCAACATACTCGTAAAATACTCGGTGTTTAAGAGTTTGGGACTTTGTGGCTTTGTGAGTAATCACTGCTGACGGGGTCAGATCTGTTACTGCACCAGACGGCTGTTTTGTGGTTCCCTATGTAGCGTGATATCCTATTACCTACATGGCCACCTGCTTCATGCACCACACCTGTTGCCCTGGAAGTAATAACCCCATGCAGGTGCCCCCTCTCCCTTACCTACAGGTGGATAGACAAGGAAACTCAGGCTGCTGAGAAACGCTTTTACAGACTTCAAGTACTGAGGCCAGTTGTCTGTCCTTTTAACTCATGCATTAACAATCGCACGCCCACGCACGTTCAAAGCACTTGCTCGCAGTGACCTCAGCCTGGAATGAGAGGAACAGGGCAGGGGGGCAGGTGTGCCGCCCACCGCCATCTTAAAAGCCCGCCGCAGCTGCACAGCCCATCGTCGCCATGGCCACAGGGCAAGCAGAGCGCGGCACCTGCAAGGGAGTCTCAGCTGCGTCGCTGTGGTGCGTCGCTGTGGTGCGTCGCTGTGGTGCGTTGCCGTAGTGCGTTGCCGTAGTGCATTGCCGTGGTTCGTTGTTGTGGAGCGTTACCGTGGTGCGTTGCCGTGGTGCGTTGCCGTGGCGCGTTGCCGTGGCACGCTACTTCCGGTGCTCAAGCAGCAGCTTTTTATAGCAAGGCGCACGCTCCTGGCGTGACGCACATCCACATCTTACCCCTTCATCCCATTGGCTGACTACAGGATTCAGACAGGAAGTTGGACTTTATAAGGTATTCATTCCTGGTGTCTGTGCAAAATGAGTGGATTTCTGATCAGTGTCTGGACACTTTGAGGCAAAAGTCCTTCGATACGTTAAGCAAATCAGTCAGAGAATCTAGATTCCCTGCTGTGTAACTGAATGGCTTTTCACAGTGAGATCGTCTGTTAAGTGGAGTGAGATGTGAACTTGTGCACAGACAATTGTACTGCGTTATGTCACAGATATACAGTATACACGCACATGCATAATCACACAGAAGAAAGATGGATTTAGATGAATATATGTGTCCTTAAGGCTCATTGAGAATGAGCATGCCATTTTAGAAGAGCAGCAAATTTACGCGTATGAAAATGTACAAAAGTGACCTAATAGAAGGCACACTTGACTGAGATGTGTGGTGTTTTCTGTTAAATGCTGTTGCCTTGACTTCTTCTTGTGCTTTTGTAGCAGTACGTATCACACTGTCAGGTAGGGTGGACCTGTTCTGTACAGCAGTGATCTATAGCACTTATCTTTCAGTGCTGGCGTTGCCCTCTCTCTACCACCTCACCTACCCCTTCTGCCCCTCCCCTGCCCTCTCTCTACCACCTCACCTACCCCTTCTGCCCCACCCCCGCCCTCTCTCTACCACCTCACCTACCCCTTCTGCCCCTCCCCCGCCCTCTCTCTACCACCTCACCTACCCCTTCTGCCCCTCCCCCGCCCTCTCTCTACCACCTCACCTACCCCTTCTGCCCCTCCCCCGCCCTCTCTCTACCACCTCACCTACCCCTTCTGCCCCTCCCCTGCCCTCTCTCTACCACCTCACCTACCCCTTCTGCCCCGCCCCTGCCCTCTCTCTACCATCTCACCTACCCCTTCTGCCCCTCCCCCGCCCTCTCTCTACCACCTCACCTACCCCTTCTGCCCCTCCCCCGCCCTCTCTCTACCACCTCACCTACTCCTTCTGCCCCTCCCCCGCCCTCTCTCTACCACCTCACCTACCCCTTCTGCCCCTCCCCCGCCCTCTCTCTACCACCTCACCTACCCCTTCTGCCCCTCCCCCGCCCTCTCTCTACCACCTCACCTACCCCTTCTGCCCCTCCCCTGCCCTCTCTCTACCACCTCACCTACCCCTTCTGCCCCGCCCCTGCCCTCTCTCTACCATCTCACCTACCCCTTCTGCCCCTCCCCCGCCCTCTCTCTACCACCTCACCTACCCCTTCTGCCCCTCCCCCGCCCTCTCTCTACCACCTCACCTACCCCTTCTGCCCCTCCCCCGCCCTCTCTCTACCACCTCACCTACCCCTTCTGCCCCTCCCCCGCCCTCTCTCTACCACCTCACCTACCCCTTCTGCCCCTCCCCCGCCCTCTCTCTACCACCTCACCTACCCCTTCTGCCCCTCCCCCGCCCTCTCTCTACCACCTCACCTACCCCTTCTGCCCCACCCCCGCCCTCTCTCTACCACCTCACCTACCCCTTCTGCCCCGCCCCTGCCCTCTCTCTACCACCTCACCTACCCCTTCTGCCCCTCCCCCGCCCTCTCTCTACCACCTCACCTACCCCTTCTGCCCCTCCCCCACCCTCTCTCTACCACCTCACCTACCCCTTCTGCCCCTCCCCCGCCCTCTCTCTACCACCTCACCTACCCCTTCTGCCCCTCCCCCGCCCTCTCTCTACCACCTCACCTACCCCTTCTGCCCCGCCCCTGCCCTCCTCCCTTCTGTAGGCGGTACGTCTCTCCTGCTGGACACTGATGAGAGACTCTACATACTACACTATTTCAGTGACTACTCTCATCGTGGTGAGTACAGCTCTAAGTGCACCCCTATGTTCCACTAGTGTGGACCAGTGCAAACGTGTACGTGTAGAACACGTGTACCTCAGTATCACCCCAGACCCCAGCACACTTTAAGCACTGTGTGTATTAGTTTCATATATAATAAACATTGCAAACCAGAATATGGGATGTGTGAGTCTAAGCTGGCCAGATCTGCATGTTGCTAATTCGGCTGTTATATAATTCAGTTTTGAACTTCAGTGTTTACAGAATCCTTGACTCTTCTCTTATGATTAAAAGAACAAACGGTGAATAAAGTGATCAGCTTTTTATCACTCGTGGTTTGTGTGCCATTTCAAATATAATAGTAACTCAGACCTGATACAACTACTTCTGATGGTTTGTTTTTGATTTTTGTAGAAAGTTGCATAGTACTTCCCCCTGGTGGCAGATATATGTTAGTGCATTATACAGTTTAGGCTAAATAGTGTAAATGTCTTTTTTTTTCTTTTTTTTCTTTAGTTCATCTATGATGAAAAGGTGACATGGTAAGCATTTTCAGTATTGCTTACAGCTGCTTTTCAATCATTCTACAGTAGATTTTTCTGATTACCATTATAATTATGGTTTGTAGTGTTGGTTTATTTTTCAATGATTGCATATTATGTTCATATTTTGTTTTTTTTTATCATGTAATATGTGTTTTATTTTTAAGGTGGGAATCACTTGTCCTGATTGTGATGTACCTTGTTTACATTTTAATAATGAAGTAAGTCATGGGGCTTCCTTTCCTATGAATACAGATACTCATTTGGATTCAGTTACTAAGAATATTCTTTGCCTGAGACCCCAAAGTCAATGAATGTACCCATTAAACATAATGACGACAACATCTGTAGCCAAAGCCTATCTCTTAGCCGCTTCTGTCTGCTGTGTTGGTCAGGTGTAACTCGTATGTCGTGCGCTACTTCGAGCGGAGGAAGAAGAACTCTGCTAGCCTGGGCAACGGTACAGCCAGTAACACGGACCTGGATGACGGCTGTGACGCTACAGCCGTGCTGCTCAAAAAAGGTGAAGAGAACGACCTGCGTTCAGGATGAGGGGCTGCACTGCTAAGAGTGTATGTGTGTGAAGTGGGTTTGTGCTCTCCCTTGTGTAGCGAGTTTCGCCAGGACGCCCTCGGTGCTGATGGTGGACGAGCTGCTGTCTGCGTATCCCCACCAACTGTCCTTCTCTGAGGCTGGGATGAGAATCATGATCACCAGCCACTTCTCCCCACGAACACGGCTAACCATGGCCTCACGCATGCTGATTACAGAGGTCAGAACACACACACACACACACACAGATACACACACACATGCACACACACACACACACACACACACACACACACATATACATACACACACACATATACACACACACATGCACACACACACACACACACACACACACACACACTCACACACACAGACACGCACACACTCACACACACACAGACACGCACACACACGCACACACACCCACACACACGCACACACACACACACACACACACACACACACACACACACGCACACACACTCAAACACACACACACACACACACACACACACACACACACACACACACACACACAACCTGTTTATGACCACCACATGGGTGTGACCTTTGCGTTGGCCCTAATCCAGAGGTTAGGGTTAGGTTTGAAAATGACATATATTAGAACCTTTTGTCCATGTGTGATTAATAACATATATCATTTATCATAATATCATTTGTGAATGTGTGCAGAGGCAGCGTCTGATAAACAGTCGTTTCAGTAACGGTGACTCAGAGGTCACGGTGAGAATGGGTGGGAGGCGTGGGGTGGAGAACGGGCTGGCCATACCGGAGCGAGGGCTGCACGGCCACAAGGGGGCGCACCGCGACGACTACAGGGGAGGGCCCGACGGTGGCACTGACACAGACAACGAGAACGAAGACAACGAGAACAACGAGAACGATGAAGAGGAGGAGGAGGAAGACGAGAACGAGGGCCCCTTCGTCCCCTACCGCTGCCCAGGTAGCCTGTGCCGGCAGATTTAGCCATCGAAGACTTTTCTTGTTAGCACACATTTTGAATCACACATAACGCTAATTAATGTCAGCAGCTGATGATCTCAAGATATATTTTTTTCAAGATATCATTCCCTTATGAGCATTCACTCATGTATGTGTATGTGTGTCTGTGTGATCATGCTGATACATGTTTGTATGGGTGTGTGTGTGTGTGTGTGTGTGTGTGTGTGTGTGTGTGTGTGTGTGTGTGTGTGTGTGTGTGTATGCGTGTGTGTATGTGTGTGTGTGTGTGTGTGTGTGTGTGTGTGTGTGTGTGTGTGCGTGTGTGTGTGCGCGTGTGTGTGTGCGTGTGTGTATGCGTGTGTGTATGCGTGTGTGTGTGTGCATGCGTGTGTGTGTGCATGCGTGTGTGTGTGTCTGTGTGCATGCGTGTGTGTGTGTGTGCGTGTGTGTGTGTGCATGCGTGTGTGTGTGTGCGTGTGTGTGTGTGTGCGTGTGTGTGTGTGCATGCGTGTGTGTGTGTGTGTGTGTGTGTGTGTGTGTGTGTGTGTGTGTGTGTGTGTGTGTGTGTGTGTAGGGGGGAAGTGCAATAAGCTGAAGTGGATGCTTGCGTGGCCCCTGAGTCTCCTGCTGTTCTTCACTGTGCCCAACTGCGCAGCGCCCCGCTGGGAGCGCTGGTTCATGGTCACCTTCATCACCTCCACGCTCTGGATCGCCGGCTTCTCCTACGTCATGGTGTGGATGGTGAGAGTTCCCACTGTGTGGATGCTCAGTGCAGCAGTTCCTTCTGCATCTTCAGACCAGCTGGTGCTCCTCTCCCCTCTCTCCCCCAGGTCACGGTTGTAGGGTTCACCCTGGGCATCCCCGACGTCATCATGGGCATTACGTTCTTGGCTGCAGGAACCAGCGTCCCTGACTGCATGGCAAGTCTTATAGTGGCGCGACAAGGTAGGACCAGTCCAGGAGCCACAGTCTATATATATATAATGCTTTTCTCTCATTTCTATGCTTTTATCTTTGTACACCAAAGTTCAAGCAAAGTGTTCATTTGCTTGAACACCAGTTTATTTAATGATCGTGGGAAATTACATTATTTGTTTGTAATGGTATTCGTTACTGGTGATGTTGTATTGATCTCAGCGTTCTGTCTCTTGTTGTTGGACAGGCTTGGGAGACATGGCCGTGTCAAATTCCATTGGCAGTAATGTGTTTGATATCCTGGTGGGCCTGGGTCTGCCCTGGGTACTGCAGACCCTCGCCATCGACTACGGCTCAGTTGTGAGTCCCTTATGTCAGTGCCATAATGAAAATGTTGTTATTATATTAACGGATCTGCCAAGGATCGGTAATCCAAGACATATAAGGGTTATTTATTATTTTATGCAAATGTGCCACAATTTACATTTAAAAGATACAGCACATTATTTATTCTAACCCTCAGACCTCCTTATTCGTGCCAGTACATACAAGATCTCGGGACCTTTTCTCCTTTCGCAATAACTTCTTTTCTCTTTCCAGTAACACCAAACATTTTTTTTCTTAACTGCACATAGCAGAGAGAGAACAGGAGAGCGAGCGGAAGAATACAGATTTAGTATGACACTGTGGTGACCTCAGGGAGGCAGAGCTGTGTACACCTGTCACTGCTCTCAACTCACATCTGGCCCCAACTGAGCCCACATGTTCAGAACATTACACTGCCTCACTAACTCTGAGGCTTCTGTGACTTTTTTTTTGTCTGTCTGTTTTGGAAGAAATATAATTCCACTTAAAGTTCTTTTGGAAAAGGCTGTTTCTGTGTTAACCAGCTGCTGAACTACTCATCCCCTTAGATCTATAAAAATACCTTTGTTTTATTTCTTGTAGTGTAGGTTTGCATATTTACCCTTATGATGACCTGTTTTCACCCCTTACAGGTATATATTCTGTGTGATAGGCAGTTATGAGAAACTAGGGACCCACACTGCATGAGCAAAAGTCGCTTCTATTAGAAGTTCCATGAACATCTTAGAATAGGCTGGTAATTATTTTGTCAGAAAGATTTTGCAGCGAGAACCACAGCCTTACATTTAGCCACTAGAGGGCAGTAAAGCCAGAACCACCTTTAAACTACAGCATGACTAGGCCTGTGTTGAAAAAATCGATTTTCCGATTCAGAATCGATTCGCATATGATGATCTGATAATCGATTCGTACGTTCAAAGATCGATTTTTTTGTGAACTTTTACCCCCGCCTCGTCACTGAATTCACGCAGGCGTGCTCGGTCTAACTAACTGTAAAACAACATGGCGTCGGACAGTGACGGTAACGACGATAGTCAAATCGGCAATCTAAAAACAGAAGGACAGTTTATCCAGTGTCAGTGAGTATTTACAGTTAGTCCATGTCACTGACAGTTTATCCAGTGTTTTTACAGTTTAAAATGTTCTTGTAACGTTGGGCGCAAGGCGATGGATGAGACAGAATCCTTTGCACTTTCCAAATCGTTACGTTTATTACATTTACCGAAGCGCAGACAGCGCACATAAAACAGGTTTACATAGAACGTGTGACTAAAACAACGACGAGCACAGGATGCTGCGCGAACGCACAAACCCCACGTGACGAGATGAGCCACAGGTGAGAAGGATTATCACAAGACGCACCCGCACCCACGGAGATCTACAGACACAGACGAGTAGACGCAGACAACGTTAACACACGCCCAAAAGGGAGGGGTCAGGGACCGTAACATGACAGTTCTGTTCTTATATTCGCACTTTAAAGAAAAATACACGTTTACATTTTATACTTTAAGTTTATTAAGTGTGAGCACTTTTAAAATAAAAATGCATTTGGTAGCAACAGCTTTTAGGTGAATTCTTAACTATTTCAATCATAATAATAATGCACTGGTTAGTGTCCCAGTAGGAGTCCACTGTTGCAGACATAGACTCCTCAAAGATGTCCTCTGTTTATTGTCCTGGATTACCTTTCTTGAAGGTAGATTTATGATGACCCTTTTCACCAGTCTTCCAGCCATCAGTAACTACCAACTACCAGTAACTATTTGCTGATTAATATCGATATAATACTAGTTTTAACATGTTGCTTCTGTACATAGTCAGGAAACAGCTCAAATACATTTTTAATAACACTAAACCCCGAATTGGATCGAATCGGATCGAATCGATTAAATTGGATTAAATCGAAATAAATCGATTCTTAATCTTCAGAATCGGAATCGGATCGATTCTTGGAATTTGAATCGATACCCAGCCCTAAGCATGACCCATTTGTCTCAGATACATTTATACATGTGTGACCAGTATTTGTCATAAATGATGTTCTAATGATCTTTTGTTCTTAACATAGGTTCATCTCAATAGCAAAGGCCTAATTTTCTCTGTTGGACTGCTGCTGGCCTCTGTGTTTCTCACAGTAAGATTCAAACATGTCTTGATCCTTCTGAGGTTTTTGCACAACTTCGAAATTATGTGAAAATCTTGTATTTTTTTAAGAGACAGTAAAACAGTAAAATAATGTCATGTTGTGATAATGTGTTTCCTGTATCTCTCAGGTATTGGGTGTGCATCTCAATAAGTGGACGCTGGACAAACGTCTGGGCTTCACGTGTCTCCTGATGTATGCTGTTTTCTTGTGTTTCTCCATCCTGATTGAATTCAACGTCTTTATATTCGTCAATTTGCCCACTTGCAAATGAGGCGTCTTCTCCTCATCACTACGGTTTCTCCTTATCGCACCTGAGGACCAAGGCGTTGGTTCCCTGTCTGAGGAAGATTCTTTTGGAAAACTGTATTCGATGATCCTGGAATTCCTCTCTTTTTTGCAATGCTGACAGGGCCCTGGGTCAGCTGCTTTGGTCAGTAGAGAGGAGAATCGAGAGCGGCATGGATCTGTTCCAAGATGGATATTCTTGGTCATGAAGGAAAGGTGCTCAAAGATGACTACTGCCTGGTTTGATGTGAAAAAGGGGTTTTGAGTATAATAATTCTGAATTATTATTGAAATGATAATAATAGTGTTTTATGACTACATTTGTGTTGTTAGCTGCTAAACTAGCAGATGAAAGGCTGGACAGAGAACCTGGTGCGATGAACCGGGTTCTTATTGACATGATGAACTGGGTTCTTATTGACATGATGAACTGGGTTCTTCTTGACATGATGAACTGGTTTCTTCTTGACATGATAATTGTCTTATCTATATATTTAAATTACAATAAGGATTTTAGTTTGAAAGATTCATTTCAGTTTATTCTGTTATTCTGGGTCTAACCAAAAGGAACTGGGGACCTACGAGAAGTGCTGGTAGGCTTGACCATGTGACTGAAGATTCCTCTCGTATCGTGGGCATTAACCTTGACTCCTTCAGCCCTTTTTTCCCAGCAACTTCTGGATACCAGGGATTATGGATTTAGAATTATTTTAATGAAGATATGGCTGCTTTTTTCACTAGAGTACAAGAGAAGGAGATGTTGAAAAGTTGTTATATATGAAAATATTTATACTAGATTATAATATTTATAAAATATTATAATAATATAATAATAATGTTTCCAACAAGCTCTGGACAGTTTATATTTTTCTTTTTTTTTTTCCTAAAGATTAAGAGGATATTCAAATGCAGGTGTCCAAGCCTAGATGTGAACATTCGGGTCAAGGTTAGAGTATTTATATTTTAAAGTGAGGAAATGCTGGCCCTGGTATAAGGGATATGTAAAAAGATGTTTACGATTTATTTGTTTTGTGTCTATTGCTCTGTATATATTGAGGATGGGATTCTTCTATTTATTAATTTATTGAAAATATGTATGTACATTAATTTCCTATTGTGGTCCTAAAAAAACAACCCTCAGCTTTCCCAAAGAAGCGACTGTTTTGGACTTTCAGTCAAGCTAGGTCACTTTATCTTTCAAAGCGTTGTGTCATATATTTTTAAGTAAAGATATTTCAACATACCAGAGTATTCCAGACATAGCTAGGAGCAAACAGTGTATGTGTATCCCATAAATTTTTTTATCGTTATTATTATTTTTAAAAAATATATTAAAATGGTGGCAGGACCACATGAACCCGAAAACCCAAGTAGCTGATTAGCAGGAATACATCTTGTTAAATGAAGCTAATAAAGTCTTTTGATGGTTGCATTTTAGCAAAACAGTCTACCCAAGGCACACCCATTGGTTTTATGCAGATGAATGAAATTCTGATCTCTGAGCTTACTCATATTTCACAGTACTTCTAGATTTTTAGACTTAGACGTGTTAGAGGGTACAGTTGAATATGGATGCTCATATTTTTGGACTGCTTTCACAAAGCATATCTGTTTTTAAATTATATTTGAATTTCAATATCTCAAATGATTGTCACTAACTTGGATCTGGATGAGTATTGTGGTTTGTATACCTATGAGTATACCTATGAGCTTTTTTTAACCATACTTTATGTTATCAGAGGTCTTTAAAGAGCTGTCATGCTATGAATTGATCACAGCCCAGGTAGCAACATGCATCTCCACGTAAGAATGCATCTTATAAGAAGATCTGTGGTTTATGCACTGAGCAATCACTTGGACTTACTGTTCTTATCTTTTCAGTAGACCTGACGTACTTCACCTAATGTAATGCATCTGTAAAACTGAGCAAAGTATTTTATCACAAAGAAACTATTTGTACTTTGTAATGCAAAGTGGTTAAAAAACTTTGAAGCTTAGAATGTGCATCAATCTAACTGTCTGCACATTAGCTCATAAAGCTAATTTTCAATTTGTCAGCTAATTTTTTTTTATTTTGAATAGTATTTCTTTTTACTTATTTAGTTTCTGTGGAACCATCATTTGTTACTAGGATAAAGAGTAAATGTGTTCTTAGCTCCGCTGAACTCAAGATTTGCCATGAAATATGTGTTGGTACCTTTATCACTTTGAAAATATAAATGAGAAGATGCATTAAGTGTAATTCCCGAAATTGCAACAGCAGTATTAGTTATAGGATTGAGCAACTTAATGTAAAGCTTGGTTAATTCCAAATACAATATGTTTAATATGGAGTTATTCTTGGATAATAAGGGTTGTTAATCAATAGTTAGTAGGTTAGCTAATTTGTTGTTTTGTGGAAAGTTATATTTTAGAAGATTATTTAAAACTGAAGGAAACAGGGTTCCCTTAGTTAGAAGTCCAGATGATTTATAATGCAATAATAATCATTATTAATGTGTACATATTTTCTCTTGTTTGTCTTGAAAATAACACTATACACTTTACAGAACTGAATAGCTTACATACTTATTTCTGTCAGCAAAGGATGTGATTTTTAATGAGGAAGGACACAGCAAGATAAGAGCATCAACCTTGACCTTCAAAAGCCACAACACGGGCTCCTAATAATTCACAGTCTCGCCAGTTTTCAAAGTGTCTCTCTGACACTGTATTCTCACACAGACAGGTACGTGATCACATTAATATTTCTTGTGTGAATTACCTTGATAATGACAGATTTCTCTTGTCACAACCAATGCTTAATGGCCAGTTTCAGTTCAAGTTCAAGAAATAAGGTACTGTACTGCTGTTCTTCTGTGTGCACAATGATCACGTCGGTCATAAGGAAGGACAAACACATTAGCTCACACTTATGACTAGAACATTTTTCCAAGTAGATTCCACTGAGATGCTAGTTCTCTGATAATTATCCTAATAAAGCCCACTGGTTTAAAGATGTTCTTTAATGAATGAGAGCATTTTTGAAAATGCAAATGTGACATAACAGGGTGATGCATTGCTGATGTACATATATACATACATACATGTAAATGTATTTATATTTTTTGTCTTAACTTGTATATCTGTTGACTATATTTTCTTAGATACTGTATGATGTTTGGGTCCTTTAATCATTTTCATTGTGTTTTGATTAAAATGCCCTTGGGTTTGCTCATTCGCATGAGGATTTTATTAATATAAGAAATTACTTATGTTTATTATTATATAATGGTGGACACTGAGGAAGCAGCTGTGGAATTTGACCTCCTAGGTCATTGCATGTTTTTGTCAGGGAAATACTGCTGGATCTTCTGATTCTGATGATGGTAACAGTAAATGTTTAAGTCAGCATAAATGGTTTGTTATACATTTCAGAAAACATGAGAAAGTGGTTTGCTTTATGTACTGAAGTATTTTGTTGGTGTTACAAGTGTATTTCAGAGTACATTTTTGCTACTCAAGCATAAATAAAATGATCTTTGCTAATGCCAAAGACCTATAGTTTTTTTACTGTATCCTTTTCATGAGGCATTTAGAGGATTGTATCAAAGGAAAATTATTATTAAGAGTACAAGAAATAAAAGAAAAAAGCAGTACAGCATAACATAGTCTGCTACAAGCACACTTCAACCATTTAATTCCAACCATTTATGACAATATTGTTATAGGCTACATTATGTTCTTTTTGTTTACTCTTATAAGCATTCCTAACTAATAATATATGCTTGCCTGAATAGCAAAAGTATTTTTCAGTACGCTTACCTGATTGCATAGAAATGTAAAATCCATAAGGATTTCCCACAAAAGGAATAAACATATTTTAAATGTCATTTGATGTATAATGATTAACACCACCTGCTGAAGTAGTTTCACATCAGTGTTAAACAGCTTTGAAAATGTTCATGCTATTGTAATACATCATACCATTTATCCAATATTTATCTTTATCTTATGCCATCTGCAAGTCATTCTACTGAGGTCCAAAGAATTCTTTGGCTAGATAATAGTTTGAAACAGAACTTAATATAAACTTCTAAGTTGCAATAAGCTTTCAAATAATCTTAACCAATTAATGTGAATTTTTAAAAAGGAAACTATTTTCTAGCTTATTTGTGCTACAAATACTTTTCTGAGTTGGCAATTAAAGCACTTTGTGTCACTGGATAAAAGTATTTTTTCAATAGCATACACCTAAATTTAGATTTAGTCTTTAATTGCATATAACAAACATAATATCTTCTTGGACACTAACAAACAGCAAAACGGTAGGATGCCTAGATTTGGAGACTGAATTATATGCAGGTAATCTATCGAAAGTATTTTACAGGGTCCATTACACACACAAACGCTACTTCACAAAACTGGTACATATTCATAGTATGGCTTTTGCACATGATCGTGTTTCTATCTTAAGGTTCATTTATATAACCAGCCAGCAACACCAGTGTGCGTAATGAACTACGCATCGCTACGTTTATGTTGGGACTGCAATGTGCATATCTACCCCGAGAATAAAATTACTTTATATGCTATACAAGCCTTCTAGTACAAAAATGAAGAATGAAAAACATGCTAGAAATATCACAGCATAAAATTCGTCCACACACTCTTGCTAATGTATATATTGCGATGTTGTCCCAGTGCGCGTGGGTATTGTAGTCCACGTGCGCCTCCCAACGTTCTGGCAACGTTGCCGTGACGTTGCGGTAACGTGATCGCGTGCGCTAGCCGAGGACACTTTTAGAACCACTTCCGCCTCTTTTCCTCGCAAGTCTTACTTATGTGTTTACCACAAACGAAGAGTTTCGCGCGTTGTTTTCACCGTAAATTGGCCGCCCGTTTGCACGCTAGCTTGCGTAATCAATGGAAGCAAACAATGGCAACAGTTCAAACTGGGCCATGCAGCGGCGAGTGGAGGGACTGGTGGACAAACACATGGCAGACATGGCACTGGAGACACTTCAGCAGAGGATCTCGGCTGTGTCTGAAGAAATGAACCATCTGTCAGACGATATATCTAGACGAGAAGAGATTCCCAAACGTGTAGAAGATATACCTCGTGGGACCAACGTGAACTTCAATGCAGAAGCACTATCGGACTCGTACAGCACAGGGACGGTAGGGGACAAGTTGGGTCCACACACATCATCAGGTAGGCACTGACTGTGTGAGCTGTAATGTCTGGTTGTCATGCTGAAGTTAGGCTTATTTTGCAGCTTTAAGCTTGACAAACAACGCCCAGTAGTTTAAAGTATTTTCCTTGAAATAGTAAGTTACTGAGTTACTTTTTTGACTGAATTGTCCTTGTTTGAAATAATAATAATAATACCAATAATAATTGTTTTTATGCTGATTTTTTTGTGATCTAATAATTCTCATTTTAATGTCTTGTGTATTGCATAAGTGTATGTACGTCTAAAATAATATTCAAAATATAGTTTATAGGCTTTTGCCCAAAATCATTAAAAAAATTATTATTTTAGTAGGTTAGAGCTGTAGGTCAATCATTTGTTGTCATTGTTTTTCTTGACTGCTCCAATGATGATTTCTACATGTTGATATAAAGTGACATCAGCTTATGTCAGAACGGTTTCGATTAAATTACAGCGAGGTTGGATGCGTCAGCTGTATTTGTGGATGACTAAGGTTAGTAATTGTTGTCATTTTTACAGATAACATGTCGGAGGCATAAATCCAAAAGGCACAACACTGACACTGTTCATTTCATTGTTAATGACGTTCTACATTTTAAACTGGCAGAATCTGCAGCGCAAAGAAAAATCATCTCCCTCTTGCTGGAGATTAAGGAAGAGCAGCAAAGACAGTGGGCAGTGCTCAAAGACCTGCAGGCCAGAGTTCAAGGGCAGATGTGTGAGGAGGAGGTCGAGTCTCTCGACATAGATCTACCACTACAGACAATGGAACAGCTGGATGAAACAGAGAGGCATTTGGAGGACGCTACAGCACAAAAGAGAATGGTAAAACTCAATAACATTTTAAAATAGGTCATAAAGGTGAATTGACATTACTGTGGATATAAGTGAACTAAGTAACAGAACTTAACCACTCTTACTACAACTGTTATTACCATTAATAATAAATAAGCATTTCCACCTTATACAAGAATCCTTGGACAGTGTTTTTCCATAAGTCTCTCAGAGCTTTTTCTTCCTCCTGTTTCCAATTCTAGACCTTTTGTTCTGTCTCAGTTTTCTCTCTGGCCTAAGCATTCACCCATATTCCAAAACCACAGGTGTCCCACCTCTCCAGAATGGGTGGAGCAACAGTGGATGATGCTGTCAGGCGCCTGATGCAGGCGGTTTTGTCTTTTGGCGTGGGTTCCGAGCTAAACTGGGTAGGCAGAGGACAAAAGAGGAGCTTCAGAAACACCAGACTGCAGGGAGTTCTGTTTCGTAAGTGCTCTTCATAGCACTGGACACATGTGTGGAATAGCCCTGTAATACCTTACACTATATCATGCAAAACAAAATTTCATACAGGTTTGGCAAGTTCTGCATGTTAAATAAGAATATTGCTCTATGCTCTGCAGGTGCTTTAAAGAGGACCCCTGTAGGAAAGGAGGCTACACACCATCAGTTTGCAGATGTAGTAAAAAAATGGCTGCGATTCGCTCCCTTCAGACAAGGAGGCAGTGGTCGGAGACAGCATTACAAGCCATCTGTGGAATTCATGTGCCCAAAGTTTCACACTGATACAGAGGGATGAACATAACTCCCATGTTCTCAGACTGCTATGTTTCAGAATGGTCTCATTTACAAGCATATTCCATTCTCTTTACGCATTTAAGAAGATCAGACTATTATAATGTGAAGCATTTGCTGATCTCCTCGATGTTTCTAACCATGTGTATAATGGATATAAGAAACCGTACATGTGCAGAGGTCTGTTTCAGTATGAATTGGAGGTTATTTTCCAATTAACATAATGCACCACTCTTATTTAATAATCAGTATTACATGGTTAATATTCTAAACTTTTGGTAATGTGTACTATCATAACATTGTCTTTTATTTCTTGAAATTAAATTCTGCTGTTGCACTTTGTTTAATGTTTCTCAGAGTATTCATTATCTTAATGTATAAAATGCATAAAAAATGATAATGCTTTATGATGTACAGCAACAATAGTCAAAGCACAAAGTCATACATTTAGAAATGTAGTTTTTTAGGGGGGTGGGATCAGATAAGAAAGGAATGCCTTGTTTTAAAAATATAAAAAGAGCTTTTTGTTGAATATCAAAAATAGATGGTGCACTCCTGTTATGGGCAGACTCCTTATGGAGACCTTTATTCATCTAAGAAGTTAAAACTGCCAGAATAAGGAGCTTTACATTGCTATAAGGTGTGACAAGTTAATTCGAAGCATTAGAACATTGTTCCTTTATGTGATACCACTCACCTACTCCATTTAGTGTTTTAGTAAGACACACAGCATGAAATATTAGCACACTCTGCCACCTCTTCATGCATGAACTTGTCCCTCCGGACTCTCATCTTAACAAAAATGAATAATATGTGCCTGAGGTTCCAGTGCTCACATCCCCAATGTGGATATTAACTGACATTTGATATGACCAAGGTAGAAGAAAGTAGATGCAGTGCCTTGATAAAACGTGAGCCAAAAAACAAATGAAACAAAGCAGTGGTAGTGTAGCCTACTGAATATTCTCAGGGATGCTGTATGTTGTGGTGGTTGGGAAGGCAAACAAGGTCATGTGACTGACAGGATCCCTAAAAATTTGTTTGTTTTTTTATTGGGCCCAATGATATCTTTTCATGGGGCCCAAAATCCCTGTCAGCACCCCTGGATTTATGATGGTAGGCCTACTTAAACCCATCTTTTTACTGCATGAGACCTGGCTCTCATCTGTGTTTTGCAATCGACATGATTCATAAACAATCTGTATCCCTATTATTAATTCATGTTTTCATCGGCCACTGTTGACTCCTTTTAAGTAAATCCACGAGGCAGGGGTGAGGGGGCGAGAGGTGGGGTTGAGGGGTGAGAGGTAAGGGGGTGAGAGGTGAGGGGGGAGGAGGTGAGAGTTGAGGTGGGGGGGTTGGGCTGAGGGGGAGGGGTGAGAGGTGAGGAAGGGGGGAGGGTTTGGGGTGAGGGGGAGGGGAGGGGGGGAGAGGTGAGGGGGGAGTGGGGGGGGGGGGGGGGCTACAAGATTTTTTTCTAAGGCCTGATATTAAGCAAGATACATTCCTGGGCACTTATCAGACCTTGTTTGTTCCAACCTTTATTCTTAAAGGGTTCTTTCCGAGGTACTTTTTACATACATCATTAGAAGATTGTCTGAAGATTAGGTCTATTTGCATATGGGGAAGTGTTAACAAAAAAACCCGGCATACCTTCCACAGAGTTACTTTCCTGCTTTTAGAGCTGTACTCTGAGGTAGGGACAGCACCATTTAGCTTAAGGCTATAATTTAGGTTTTAGGCTCTAGCTATAGTCTGACTGGAACACTACGTTGTCTTTTAAAACCACACAGTGTATCTTTACACAAAATTGGTTGTTAGAACAAAGACTATTGCTGTCCAAGGCATTCCAGCGAGAAACACGTGACGTGAAACTCAACGCAGATTTACTTTTGTTCTCATAAGTTTGTTTTGCCGGGAGAGGGCGCATGCGCCGTCCTACACGGAACACCAGCCCACGGTACTTGTAGCGATGGGACAGTTTATGTCGTGCGGAGTAGACGAAGAGGTCCTCGCTCGGACATGAACCGAACCCATCAAGCAACACAAAGACCGAGACTGAGCTTGTTCGCGATGGTCAGCTGTGTAGGAACCGCCTAGGCGAAGTTGTGGGTCGGGACCGGAGCGCCCGTTGAGACCGGTGCCGTCGCCGAGGTAAGATCTCCAGCGTGTCCGCGGATGCCACAGATGTTTGTTTTTCTTAGACTAACAAGTGTTGTATAAACTTTCTGATCTATTTCAAAACTTAACGTGAGGCCATGTATTACTTTAAATATTTCATTATAGGCAAAAAATAAGCATGCCTTGCCAGATTCGGGAGCAGGTTTTGGGGTAAGGTCTGTGTTCGGAGGGTGTGTAGTGTAGGTGCATAAAGCCCACAGTAATTTGTTAAATTAATACTATTAGTTTGGGTGGTGAAAGTTAAAGGATGTCGTACCGTGTCTTTATTCCAAACGGCACCTGTCTCCCCTTATCCTAATATGTGCAACTACTCACGGCTGTAGATGTAGAGTGACACAAGTGTGGCGCAAAAAGTGTAGTTGAAGGTGTTGTGTAGTTGTGCACGTATTCCTGTTCTCATGTATCTCTTTTTATTTTAGGTCAAATAATTTCATTTGTAATCACCACTATAATTGACTTAGCAGACCTTAGTATATCATAAAGGCAAACACTGATTATCACCGAAATAACCGTGTGTTTGTTTATCTTAGAGATGCATTTCATCATATATTAGGATACTAGTTGTGTTTTATGTCAAGATTATGCTACATTGTCATTAGAAAGTGGAAATGAAACCTTAGTACTTCTATAACAACAGACCACTGTGTGAACTCTAAAGATATAGCTTTAGATTCCTTCTGGGAATAAAGAGAGTTGTGGGTGCAGTTTTAAACAGTAAAGGTTTGGATAACTCAGGGTATTGTTTGATTGTTCACCCGACTGGTGGCTTGAAGTCTCATCAGAATAATAGTGCATTCTCCTAAATCCTGTGTTTTACATTCTCGACTTCATACTTCAAGCCTGTAGTCTCTACACACAGAGAGGCATCTTACAATTAAACATTCAGTATTATCTTTCCCACCTATTTTACACCCGTGCCTCTGAAATCTGTTATGAAGATTACTCTCTGGGGAGACCAGATTTTCTACAGTAGTCTACTTGCATTGAGAATTTTTTTTAAGTGTGTTTCAATCCCATGTTGATTTCAGTCAGGACTTCCAAGATTATATAGATTTTTACATATAGTTCATAGGCATACATTCTCAATGGAAAGGTTAAATAAGGAAATAGAGGTGTCCCATGTTCTGTAGATCTTAAATGTGATGTGGCTGATGAGATCATTGTGGTTTGTCATTCTTTAAATCTAGAGTGGGTGGAAACTAGACATGTGTGACAGGCTGGTTTAAAGTAAATAAACATTTTGCTACATGTAAATTTGTTTTCTGAACTGGTGCCTAAGTGAACATTACCGCATACAATACCTTAGACTTGCTGAATTAAGGTGGAGGTGTCATAATTATTCTGGTGTGGTTACTGTTAATCCTGTTGTTCCTTTTTAAGTTATTTAATTTATGATCAAAGATGAGATGGAAGGGTGCTGATTTATCTTGAGAAACATTCCAGAGCTTACCGAGCTCTGGAGAGGGACATGTTCAAGAGTCTGTTTCAGCCTAGTGTATGACATATGACTGATCCACAGTCATTGGCTCTAAGCCCAACATTGTGTGTTATACAATATTATGCATTGTTATATAACAGTGTAATATAGTATATTGAAATTAATTTTCAGTTTCAATCTTTTGGCATTGTTTCACATTCATGTTTGCAAATTATGCATATCTGTCATTACGATGAAGATATTTGTTTTTAGAAGAGACCCACATGTGCATGTTTACAAAAACAATAACATTGCCCAATGAGAGAGCAAAATGAATGAAAAGGAGGCTGCTGCAAGAAGGTTGTTGGATTGCTGATCTTCTGTTGATGGCTAGGTCTAGAAGACCAAGGCCAAACAAAGTGGCCGTTGCAGTTGTAGAAGCTATTGCTACCACTTCAGTGTAGGTGATGTGCTGGTACACAGCCTGCTGTGGTGTTGGGTCTACTGGGATATGGATGACGATCTCAGCCTACAGAGGGTGATGTTGAAAACAAACAAATGTAAATTCCAATCTTGCAGCTTTTGCTAGTCAAGCATTGAATATGCATGCAATATAAACACACACATTAAGGTGGCCCAAACCGGTTTTAGAAGATCGTATTTTTTGTTTTTAGGTTTCGGTAAATTGTCAAAGGGTAGTGCATTACTGGCATACTGATACCATAATGAGATATCTAAGGAGTGCAGGCATCCGGTCCAGTCCACAGCAGGGGTTGGTCTGTTTGAACTCATACCTGCAATGTGCAAATAATGTTGCTATAATACAACTGACAGTTTGCACTGTATCGTGTTGGGTAAAATACTGCAAAAAATTGCCCAAGACCCATGCATTATTTGTTGTTGTTGCCATATTTTGTAAATTGTGATTTTTTCACCGCAATCAAAATTTGTCATCTGCTTTTAACCCATCTGTGCAGTCAGAACACACACACACACACACACACACACACACACACACTAGTGATTACTAGGGGGCTGTGGATCACACATGCCCAGAGCGGTGGGCAGCCCTAGCCTGGCTCCCGGGGAGCAGTTGGGGTTAGGTGCCTTGCTCAAGGGCACCTCAGTCATGGCCTTAGGTCTGGGAATCGAACCCACAACCCTCCGGTCACAAGACCAGTTCGCTACCACCAGACCATGACTGCCATTATTGTCTGAATAGCGAAATGACTAATTGTACCTGGTTAGTGTCACAGAATGGTACAAGTTTTGTGTTATGTTTTCATCCGTGTTTGTGCATCATCTTCCTCTGTTCCAGAGAGAATCAGTATGATGAAGAATCTCACAGGAGCGGGGTAATGTAGTTATACAGGAAATCACACAGGGTAAGTTATACAGGGAAACACAGGCTCAGGGTAATATAGTTATACAGAGAATCACACAGGCTCGGGTTAATGTAGTTATACAGGGAAACACACAGGCTCAGGCTAATGTAGTTATACAGGGAAACACACAGGCTCAGGGTAATGTAGTTATACAGAGAATCACACAGGCTCAGGCTAATGTAGTTATACAGGGAAACACACAGGCTCGGGGTAATGTAGTTATACAGGGAAACACACAGGCTCAGGGTAATGTAGTTATACAGAGAATCACACAGGCTCAGGCTAATGTAGTTATACAGGGAAACACACAGGCTCAGGCTAATGTAGTTATACAGGGAAACACACAGGCTCAGTGTAATGTAGTTATACAGGGAAACACACAGGCTCAGGGTAATGTAGTTATACAGAGAATCACACAGGCTCAGGCTAATGTAGTTATACAGGGAAACACACAGGCTCAGGCTAATGTAGTTATACAGGGAAACACACAGGCTCAGGGTAATGTAGTTATACAGAGAATCACACAGGCTCAGGGTAATGTAGTTATACAGGGAAACAAACCAGGATCAGGGTAATATAGTTATACAGGAAATCACACAGGCTCAGGGTAATATAGTTATACAGGGAAACACACAGGCTCAGGGTAATGTAGTTATACAGGGAAACAAACCAGGCTCAGGGTAATATAGTTATACGGGGAAACACACTGACGCAGGTTAAATCAGAGCAAACCACAAGGAGTAGGTGAGGAGGAAGCAGCTTCTGATATTACTACTGCTTTTTAAGAATGAATCATTATTGTTGTGTATCCTCATATTTTAAGGCCATTTATTTTTACTTAATTATTGCAGCTTCTGAGAATGACGAATGTAGTTTACATTCATTTGTGTGTCTCAAACGAGACTGCTAATTAACACACACAGCACACTTGTACAGAACATGTCACAATCTGTAACAGTAACAAGGTAATATGTTCCTGAAGTCACCATTTGTGTTTGTAAAATACAATTCGTCATTTTCCTTTGCATACCTCGGTCACAGCTGTCATATTGTTGTGTAGTGAAGTACAGCTGGGCTCTCCTGCACGTCTCAATGCTGTAATGCTTGATCTTGCGTTTATTCGAGTAGCTCACAGCTTGTGTGAACATGCGGAATGTTTGCAGGTACTGGAACTCCGAACGTAGTTATAATAGCTGGTGTGTGGTGTGGAGGTCTGAAATGAATGATTTGATTTGGACTGAGGATGTTATCAGCTGGTATGTGATGTGCACGTGTTGTGCCAGGTTCTTGATTTCAGAGGAGATCAAGAGTCACATTTGAGCAGAAAATCATGATATCACGTATTAACTATTTTTCTGTAATGTGTGTTGTGTGTGTGTATGTGTGTGCGTGAGTGTACACACATGCACGTATGTGCACATATTGCTGCTACTCTGCAGTGATGCTATCAGGGGCATTTTAAAAGAAACCAAAATAAAGAAAAAGAATCATCTCACATTCTTTCCACCACCATGTTGAAGCTTGTTGCTATATATGCTACGTGAGTTAGGTGTGTGAAAGTGAAGGACCGTCAGTGGAAGAGTGAAAAACAGCGAGGAAAATGACGAGGCTAAATGGTTCAAATTAATATGGCTTCTTACTGTGATTGAGGCGCTTGTATGAATCAAGTTTTTGCCAATGTATGTACCATGCAACTTGTTGCCTCACAGGGATTTTGATTGGCTGGAGCTTTGCCCTGGAAATACTGAACAGGGTGGAGCTGCCCACATCCTGTGGAGTGCTGGCCTAGTCATCAGTCTCCCTGTCTTTCACTTGTCTACACACACACATGTCTACTCTCTCTCTCTCTCTCTCTCTCTCTCTATCCCCATATATATATATATATATATATATATATATATATATATATATATATATATGGAGAGAGAGACATATATATATATATATATATATATATATATATATATATATATATATATATATATATATATAATACATATCTTTCTCTCGCTCTTTTCTCTCACTCTCTCTCTGTGTTGATTCATAAGTGCATGCTTGTATTCCTACTATAAACATGAGTGGCAGTATGTGTGATGGTCTGAGAAACACAGGTTTGTTTAGTTTCAGATACCTAAATGTAAACCTTTGATTTGACCCAACTGTTCCTCCCACAGGACACTTTATCTTTAAGTATTTACAAGGTCTGGTGCTCAGGAACTCTGCAGCAGACAGTGGTAAGGAGAAGCTATTTTGAGTTAGTTTTCTCACTACTTTTTGCTGCCTTGTCTGTTAATGTGATTTCTAAAGCCATCATGGCTCAGAGACCAAGCAATAGCCAAGGCAATAGCCATGCTGTGCATAGGGTCCAAGGTCATACTATTGTAACAACTACGTGTTGGTTCATTCCTATGTGATTTGGCTGGCAGCCCCTCTGTGGGTTTTGACAGGGCTAACTGTGCCTTCAACTCCATCTTCTATCAGCTGCTCCAAGTTCCAACTGAGTTTCTGTGGCCCATGTCTCCCATGTTTTGTTGGTTTACTCCAAGATGGAAGACTGTTTAACAGCAGGGTCTTAATGAGAGGGAACATGTAGTGCCAGATTGCATTAGCTAGAATTTGTCTCATAGCCACTCTGATTCCTCTTTGTGCCTCAGTCCCATTACTAAAGTGGCTGGTTAAAGTGTCAGAATTAGAGGCGAGAGTATTTTCTTAAGGACAGACATATTTTCTTAATGACAGTCTCTCTCTCTCTCTCTCTCTCTCTCTCTCTCTCTCTCTCTCACACACACACACACACAGTGTGGCTCTTTGCTAGTTTTACTTCTCAACTACAGATCTGTGCTTGCCTAGACATGTAATAGAGTCCCATGAGTATTACCTCCCTGTTAATTATGTTGAAGGGAACAGGATGCTTAAATTTCAATAATGAAAACTTTCAAGAACAACCAAGATCAACCTGGCCTTGTTTTCCACATAGGCACTAGGTGTTAGTACGCCTACGCGTACGTACTACGCTCTCTTCACTGGCTTCCAGTAGTGGCACGCATCAGATATAAAACCTTGATGCTTGCTTACAAGGCCAAAAATGGACTGGCCCCTCCCTACATGATGTCCATGGTCAAAAGCCGATCTGTACAGCGAACACTTAGAACCTCAAGCTTGGTTCGACTTGAAACTCCATGCTTAAAGTCTCATGGAAGACAAAGCTCCAGACTATTCTCCGTCCTGGCTCCAAGATGGTGGAACGATCTTCCATTAGCTGCTAGGACTGCAGAGTCTATTGCTATCTTCAAGCGTAGACTGAAGACTCACCTGTTTGTTGAGTTCTTACCAGAGCACTAACTCAGCTGATACCACTTGCCGTTGTTCTTAAATTGTATGTCTGTCTATGGTTATTTGTGCTTCTTGGCAAATGCCTAACTTGCAAAACACTAGGTAATGATACTGATTCCTGTAGTTTAGTAGTAGTCTGACTCAATGGTGTCTTGAATTCTGGCCTATCTGTACTATTTCCTAGGATGTATTCTGTGATCAGAAGCAAAGCACTTTGTAAGTCGCTCTGGATAAGAGCGTCTGCTAAATGCTGTAAATGTAAATGTTAGCCTGTTCTTTTTCAACAGCTGATGTATGGGACCGACAGTTCAGTAAAGATGAGCTGACTGTGTTTACTGCATGTATGTGTATGTGTAAATATACTCTCCCTGGTGGAATATTCAGTTGTGAAATTTGGCAACTCACTAATTTGTGCAATAGAAATTTTCAGGTTTGCATGTGCAGTTGTTTCTCTCCCCTTTTACATGGCAGTAATATTTATGAGCTTTGGACAGCATGTCAGCACTTAGGCCTACCTTACTGGCAGAACTCCAGACTGCATTCCCCTCATTAAACATGTCTGGTCACTTCAGGTATTTTCAAAATAACAATATTTGTGTATGTACGCATGTGGGGCTTGGGGCAGTGTGTGTGTGTGTGTGTGTGTGTGTGTTTGTGTGAGGTGTGAGGATGTGACAATCTCCCAGTTAAAAAGAACCATGGGGACAACCATCCCCCTGGCTGAGGTCTGACTTGTAATCCCAACTGAGGAGAACCGCTTCTCAGTCAGGCGGGCCGAGCGGACTAGTGAAATTCACGCGTCTCCAAATTCATGTGAGCTCTAGTAAAACAAAATATCGGACGTTTGTAAAATTCCAACATTTTTTAAAGTCTCAAAAAGAGGACATGTCAGGGTAAAAGAGGATGTCTAGCTACTCACCATAATTTAATAAGTGCTTTAATGTATTTAATATAAGGTATAAGGTAAATATACCTATAATATGTACATATAACATTACACAGTCTGTTACAACGATAAAGCGAGGACTGCTAAGCTAATTGAGTGAGATGTTACTGCTAGCAGTATGGCTAACACTATATTACACTAAAGACTTCAGGCAAATAAACTTTTAAAAAATAGATATAGGTATATTGAAAATAAAAATGCGAAATGTGCAAGAATGTGTCTGAAAAGTAACTGGCCGAAGTAACGGAGATTAGTGATTACTGATTACTAGCTAATGGCTAATTGCTAATAAAACAAGTTTATAAAGTAAGCAACACAAAAAAACATTAGTCATACATGTGAATTACATTTCAAGGAAAAAGTAACCATAAGTAAATTATGATACTGTGTAAATGAAAGTTTTTAAATTCGTAATGCTGTTTACATTTCCTTAGTAGTTATGTACGTCTCATTTCACACAGGACCAGAGGTGATCCAGAGCCGTTAAATGGGAGTCCCGACATCCATACTCTCAGAGTGAACTTGTACAGTCACTTAAAATAGTAACACTTAAATATAAACACAGCGTGTATGTGCTTGTAAGAAGCTGCTATGGGTCAGCTGCTTATTAGATGCTTACTAGCCCAACACAGGACAGGGTCCGGGTTCTCATGGTCCTGCTGTGAGGATGTTGTCAGAGGAGTTACTTCCAGATGTCATCAAGGAAGTTTTGTTATTCCACCTGTCGGGACACCCTCTTCCTGTCAGCAACTTTTGACACACCCAGTGTCCTTTTGATGCTCCCAGCAAGCTCACGAAACGCCTACTGCACCAAAGGTTGGACTATTTCGTGGATATTTGAAGTTAGAACTTGCCAACTGAAGCGGACAGCTAATTTTACATGACTTAAACAGCCTCTCACAAATAAACTTAACTCTGAACAGCATAAACATGGTTTTGTCATTGGCTCAGAGAAAACAAGTTAAAGGAAAAAAGGCTTTTCTTTGTGCTTGGCAGACCCTGACGTGTGTGCGCATGCATGCATGTGTGTGTTAACCGCTTTTATGTGCCTCAGAACCCAGGATAAAGACACACGGGATCCTCCTCTCTGAGCCTTACGCAGGAGAAGAGCAGTTACTTAATTTCCCTGAAGCTAAAGTCCTTAAGGGATCAATAAAGTATAAATCTAAATCTATATGCACCATTTTTATATTTGTTGCCAATATGACGGAGTGACTATGTCCTGGGAGGGCAAGCAGTCAAGAGTTTGACTCCAGTTAACTTGGGTGATTACAGTCTAGCCTTTTAGGGGTCTGGGCTTAGCCTTGAGTTAGCCCGATGAGAGCCTTGACCAGGCTTAACGTTTGCTGTGATTTCTTACTGGATGTTCAGTTGTTAAGTGTCACGTTCAACCATCTTTGTCTCTTGTGTTTAGGCGGTCCTGTAGAATCAGATAATCCGGTTTGGATGTCTCTGAGTCACTTAACAAGAATCTATAAGTAAAGAAACAATCGAAAAAATCATCAGTATTCGTGTGGGTAGAACATGAGACGGGAATAGGTGGAGACTTTGCAGTGTAGTGAACACTTCAAAGTGTGTATGATTGCTAGAATATTTGTCAGGGTGTAAACCAAAATCTGGCATGGCCAATGGAGTCTTTGTCTTGTGTTCTTTAAGAAGTGCAAATTTAGTGTTTTGATCACTCATGTTACCTAATAGATGGGTTATTACTTAGATGTTTGATTATGAAAGTGTTTTAATGCATACAATTACAGGACAAAAGCATTTCCTGAACTGGCCTGTTTCTTGAAATGTTGGTTATCTGAGACATTGCTGTCTCTGGAAACTAGAGGTTCCACATAAACTTTGGAAAGTGCAGGCATGTTGAGGTGTCAATAAAACCAATGCCACAGGAGAGAACCCAACCTTCAGATGACCTGGAATTACTGACCCCAGCTGAAGCCAATAAGGCCTGAAGAATCCTGAAGATTGTTCTGCGTGGTGTTGTCCAAACCTCGGCTGCCACCAGGGCCACGTTTGCACCTGCCACAAATGTTCTCCGTTTGTTTGTTGTCCTTGACTTGGTTCAACAAAGACACTGTTGAACACTCTTCAGACGTGCTGATGGGAACATACGTCAAAAGTAGACAAGACAAGGTGTGCAAAATTGCTGGAGTTCAGATGGGATTTTTTATGGTGCTTTTGTGCTTTATATGATTATGTGATTGGTGTAATTATGTCTGAGTAAGTGAAATCTGAGGAAGCCGGACGCGCGTGATACAATCGCAGGACGCGATGTTCAGTGTTTACATGTATGCTGGTATCCAATTCTGAGCTTCCTGTGCTTCACTGTGATCATGTCTCCTTGTTCCTGTTCAAGTGAATATACTCACTCGTGCACCAGCCTGGGCAGCACTGCTGCACTGTGTGTTTTGCTACATCACAAGCGCTCGTGCCAGCAGTGGGGGATATTTTTTGTCTAGCTTATTGCATGCCAGTACAGTCAGCTTGCTTTGAATTGCTTTCCAGCTTTCAGTGACCCTTGTCAGAGATGTTGGAGAGCTAATGACAAACAGGCCTTTTCTAAATGGTGCGTTTTTTGGTACTGATGTGTCATTCTTCAGAAACACTACTGCAGCTGCAGAAACGTGCGCATAAGGATGGACACACAAACACACCCATCATTATTTACAACCTCCTCGAGTATCCTTATGGGTGCTTTAATGCTTTGTGTATGTGGTGTTCGTGCTGTACAGTTATGGGTAAGACAGGCTCACATTTCTATGCCTCTGATATGTTGATTTCCGATCTGTCCTTTAATTCTTTAATTGTTTGGTCTCTCAGCTTCTTTTCAAACCCTTCCAGAGCTCTAAGCTCTCAGTACAACTGCAGTGGCTCTCAATGGCTCATCTGCACCTGTGTGCGTGCGACTGTGTGTGTGTGTGTGTGTGTGTGTGTGTGAGAGAGAGAGAGAGAGAGAGAGAGAGAGAAAGAGAGAGAGAGAGAAAAAAGGAGGAGTGTTTCTTCAACACAGAGGGACTCTGTGATTTTTTCAGACGTGTCTTTGTGTGATTCGGACTGTGGTTTTGAAGATGGCTATCCTTTGACACTATACACACAAATAGCTGAACAGCTACATACTTCAGAGCATTGCATGCAGTCATTATCTATTATCTATTATTAACTATTATTAACTATTAACTATTATTAAAATACTGTAGCATGGTCCAGGGCAGTACAGGAATGGCAAAAGGCTTTTTTGCCCTAGCTCATGGACACGGGCAAAATCCTGTTGTTTATGTGGTCTGTGACACATTACTTACTCTTTGCATCAGCGTCCTTAGTGGGGAGCATTTAAAATCATCAGTTTTTTAATAATGAACGCAGAAGTGGTTTGAAAGAGCTGCCAGTTTGTGTCTGGCCCCCAGCAGGCCAGTTAATGGCGTTCTCCATGTTTATTCTGCCTGGCAGTTACTGTGACTTTCCTGTTTACCTAAAACTGGGTGGGGGGGGGGGCGTTTGAGCATGCCTCTCTGTGTTTGGCCAAGAGAGTGGGATTGACACTGCTCTCACACAACCACAGTGGCAGAATAATATATTTACGTCCTCTCTAAAGATAAAGACGGATGTCCAAAGTAATACCTCGTTATATCAACAGCAAGAGGTCCTGCATAAATGAGAAAAAGCACAACCTCTATCTGTCTGCCAATGGAGCAGTCTTCACCTTTCCCTGCGTCAGTCACCGGTCACTTCCTGCAACACGCAGCACATTGAAACGTGAGACTCTGGCCTCACTGGCTTTTGGGAAAGCAAAGGGGCAGTTGATCAGCAGTGCAACTTGGACTCCGACTTCACACTGCAGCATCTGTAGTCTGTGAATGGGTGGGGAACTCCAAGGGCCAGTTGTGAAATGGTTGAAATGTGAAATATTGGAGGAGATCTGGAATATCTTCCAGGAATAAGAATGGTTTGTAGTGGACACCCAGAGTTTATGTAAAATGCCTTGCAGAAACATCAAAGGCACTGTGCACTGAGCTCTGTATATTTAGCTTTATATCTTTGCAGCACCCCAACTGCGTGATAACATACAGGTTGAAAGAGCCAAGAGAAACCAGGTTTTGTGTATGAGTGTGCTTTGTGATTGGCAGCAGTGCAGCAATGCAGGTCAGTTGTGAGTGTGTAAGCACTGGTTTGTCTGGAGATGGAGACTGTTAAGGTAGGAGGATGTTGAACTTCTCAGACAGATGTCCTGGATCAAAGCGTTCTGGGTGTCGGGGTTCCAAGCATCTGGAAGTGGGTCAGAACTGGCTCTCCTTCCAGCTGATGGGAATCAGAGTTGGGGGCAAGACGGAAAGCGAACCCCGTTTGTCACGAACAAAGAGACAAAGAGCGTCAAAGGAGCAATCAGCAGTAATCAGGATGGAAGGTGATTGAAAGAGTTGCTAGACCCAATAATTTATATTCATGCTGCGTAGGAAATAATAAGAAGCATTTATGATAATGCAGGAGTTGGGGGAGGGGTCTTGCTTCAGTGCACCAAGAACAATCAATAGTGGTATTAACAGTCAACCTGATATCCAGATGTTTGTTCATATGATCATTGGTGTGTCATGTGTGGTCCACTTTGTACCCACATCCCACCTGGAGTTCCTGGGTTTCTCAGCGTCCAACTTCATTAGGCACAGGTGCTTTCCCAGGCACAGATAATGAAGTTCTCTCTCCTTTCACTCCTCTTCACCTCCTCATTTGCTTCACACAGTCTGATCTCTTGTTGCTTAAACATTCACCCTGCTGACACCCCCGACCTCTTTGTGTTTGAGGCTCTTTTAGAAACACTAGACAAACAGAGGTGAACAACAGCCCGACGTCAGCTGACCTCCCAGTTTGCTTTGCCCCTCCTACTCTCCTTTACGTCTGCCGATGAACTCAAATGGCTGCGGGGCAGATGAGTCATGGACAATAAGCAGCAACTCTTTCAGGAAGGATTTAGAAGGGGACACGAGATGAAGAGGAGGGTGTGTGTGAATGTGTGTGTGAATGTGTGTGTGAGTGAAGGGTGGAGGGTTGTGAGTACGCTTCACAAAGCTGCAAAGAGGAAGGTCAGATGTGCTCTCTAGAAGGGGTGTGTGTGTGTGTGTGTGTGTGTGTGTGTGTGTGTGTGTGTGTGTGTGTGTGTGTGTGTGTGTGTGTGGGTGTGGCTGAGCAGCTGGAGGGCAGTGCATGCTGTGCCTCGTGTTGCCTTCAGACTGACCTACCCGGCAGAGCGTGCTGCAATGTGCTTCTGCCAGGGCCCCCAGATAAACCGAGTCTCTCTCTACCACAGATAAATATCTACCAGATAAACCGAGTCTCTCTTTATCAGGGCCCCCAGATTAACCGAGTCTCTCTCTACCACAGATAAATATCTACCAGATAAACCGAGTCTCTCTCTACCACAGATAAATATCTACCAGATAAACCGAGTCTCTCTCTACCACAGGGCCCCCAGATTAACCGAGTCTCTCTCTACCACAGATAAATATCTACCAGATTAACCGAGTCTCTCTCTACCACAGATAAATATCTACCAGATAAACTGAGTCTCTCTTTATCAGGGCCCCAGATAAACTGAGTCTCTCTCTACCACAGATAAATATCTACCAGATAAACCGAATCTCTCTCTACCACAGGGCCCCAGATAAACCGAGTCTCTCTCTACCACAGATAAATATCTACCAGATAAACCGAGTCTCTCTCTACCACAGGGCCCCAGATAAACCGAGTCCCTCTTCCACAGATAAATCTCTACGAGATAAACTGAGTCTCTCTCTACCACAGGGCCCCAGATAAACTGAGTCTCTCTCTTTCACAGGGCCCCAGATAAACTGAGTCTCTCTCTTTCACAGGGCCCCAGATAAACTGAGTCTCTCTCTTTCACAGGGCCCCAGATAAACTGAGTCTCTCTTTCACAGGGCCCCAGATAAACTGAGTCTCTCTCTTTCACAGGGCCCTGGCCCCGGCAGCCCAGTGCAGTCCCGGAACATGGCCACCGACGCCATGGTGCAACCCTGCCAGATGGATCGCAGTGGAAGCTTCTTCAAGGTACCCACGACATTTGGACAGGGGAAAATGTGTCACTCCTAACACTGAAATGAGATCTCCGCTGTAAATGCCATTGGATAAAAATGTCTAGAAACAGGTTAATCAACTTGAAGTGTCATTTCTAGTTAGGCAACAGTTCAGGTATGCTTAAACTCTGAACAGAAAAGACGTTCTATTTTGTGTCTGTGTGCGCATAAGAATAATTTTGATGAACTTATCTTATTGAAATGATTACCATGAACCGATAGACAAAAACATCCCACACTTTGGCAGTATGATTGTATATGTCCTGTTTTAAATCCTGACAAGTGCACATTTCTCAAGGCTTATATCCTAGTGAATATTTCTGAAACATTATTAAATATAGTTAGCAGTAACAGGTGATGAATAGAAGTGTGCTTTGTTGAATTAACAGGAAGACCGCCTCAGAACTATTAAACATGCCGAGGGCTTACTCACTGCAGACTTCACTGCATGCAATTTTGTACAAACCTGTGTTGTAATCTGTGATTTGTAAAGGAAGGGGTAGTTTCACTCTCAAGGGTTAAGTCACTCTCAGAGTTAAGTAACTGGCTTTATTTTAGTCTAGTGTTTTGCTGCTGCCAAAGTCTTAAATAAATGTTCCCAGTGCACCTGTGAAGACTCTCTGTGGTTACCATGGTTTACTGGTCGTATTATGAACACGAACAACAACTTTTATCACTCCTTGTTTCCCATTGTCTGCTAACAGGAACTGGAGCTGTAGACTTATGTCAGCAAAGAGCTTCAGTAGTCACAGGTCTTATCCTTTCTTGTAGACCATTGCGACAATTAGGGTTTTGTCTGTGTCTGTGTGTGCGTGTGCGCGCGCTTGATATTCACAGTCTGTCTGACTATAGTCAGTCTGCTTTCATCCAGTGGAAATAACATAGTTTCCGAATGCCTGCTGTACCTTTACTGACGTCCACGCCAAGAATGACTTAACCGTGGTGCTCATTACAGACTGCTAGTGCGTGCTGTCTGAAAGAGCACCGTGACCTTTCAGACGGGCCGCAGTGCCACCCCCCGGCCCAAGGGCCCCACCCGCATCACACTTTCCTAAGGAATTATAGTGCAGGCTACCATACACCGGCTTGTTCTTGCTTTCAGGATAAACTCCATGACAGAATGAATGTTTTCTTCATTGAATGTTTTTTTTTCAGTTTTTCAGTCTTTTCTCGCCCATCCCCCGCTTATTCCCGAATCTGTTTGTTCTATTAGTTGTAAATGATAGGCTGTGCTATACTCTTCTCCATAGCTGATGTGAGCCCAGAGGAATGTGCTGTGTTCTTGTTAAGTGTGTCAGGCATTAGATCCCGCTCGTCTTTCAGCGTTCAGCGTTGCTCGTATGGATTACACAATATTTTTAGTGCATTGATGTTTTGGGTGTTTCTTTTGTAAGGACTTAAATTGCAAAACCTCCTTTTCTTGCAACCTTTAGAAACGGTGGCAAGTAGATCTAAGCTCTGTCATGTACTGTTATCGGCAGCTAAATTGGCAAAATTTCTGAGCAATTTGTTGTGCGGTTTACTCAAGGTAGTGAGGTGTAATGGAGGGTTTTAGATAGAGGGGTTGTTGTAATGGTGGTCTCAGTAATAATACTGAACTCTCAGCATGTAGTTCAGGCCTATAGAAGCAGGGTGGTGTATTTGTGTGGAGACCCTGTGAGGACCCTGAGACGGCCTGGCTGTGCCATACAGAGCGAGGGGGCTTTTCTTGGCTGTTTGAGACAAGAAAACACTGGTGTGCAATTGTGGTTTTGCTGACTAGGTCTGGGATAGACAAACTCCTGAGTGTTACTGAAAATTGCTGTTTCAGGTTTAACTGAAATGCAAGAGGAGGAGATTTCCATAGGTTTTACAAGAAATGTACATTTGTAAAATATATCTGAACATTTGAAGGTTTAGTTTTTTTTATTTAAACATGTGGAAGCATAGAATGTGTTGACGCAAACCTGGACACCAAGATAATATAAAAACACTGCCCCCTGCTGGTACTCAGCAAAAGCATTCTCTCATTCAGGTTAGCGTTGACATCCTCCGCTGGAAATGCCGATGATGACCTGATGAAAGAGGTTAAACTCAGGAGGCTCGCTGCTACACAATGCCCTTAATGTTCTCTGACATAATTGCTTTTCTATTATTTCATATTGGGCCATTTCATGACATTGGGCCATTCCATTTCATTTGTCATATGCTGTCATGACGTGGTCGTTTGTCATTTGAAACACTGTCATACCACCACCATATGTCATTATCAGTTATTGAGAGTGGTGTGGCACACCGGTCATTCCTACTCAGCACGAGTCCTGTGTTGAGGGTGACCAGTCGTGAAATGGCTAGAGGCACCGTCCGCAGGGCCAGGATGAGTCTGCAGGGCCGTGGGGGCCAGCGTCTGCAAGGCTGGTTGTGCTGACAGATGGTGCATTCTGTTACTGCACACATTTACAATACTGCTGTAAAGATGTGTTTTTAAAGGTGCGTGAAATGTGTTATTATAAATGTCGAGACAGACAACTTCACTTCACTAGCAGGCTACAGTTCAGGCTATAGTTCAGTATACCGTGTCCTATGGCATGTGTGTTAAGATATATATTTTTGCCACTGCTATGTTTGTACAAAGCTCTATAATTCTAAGGCTGGCTTTTGGTCCGAGAGCATAGATGTCGAGGAACGGAACAGCATGAGTCCTGTATTCCTGTAAACAGAATTGCTGTTTGTCTTCATTTGTCTGCAAACCATCTGTTCAAAGTACATTTTTCTGTCTTCAGAAGAAGCATCTGCATGCCCTTCTGTGTGGGGGACGTCCCTGAATTTGGTCTTTTTAAATCTGTGCATGTTGTCATTTTGTGACCCAGAAAAGTTAAAAGCTCATTACAACAGTCATTGTATCATTTGGGTCAGTGTTACGTCCCGAAACCTTTCCAAGTAGTTCAGTGCTCTCGATCTTGGATATTTCCTGTATTTTACTAGTCATAAAAGGGAAGCTGCTCTTGCCTAATCTGCCTGAATCTGCAGATAATCTATACTCACAAAAGTGCTCAGACGTTCCAGCTCTTGATCCTTTCTGTTCCTCTGTGTCTGTCTAGCTAATAGACACATTCTCCACGGAGATCTCCGAGCTAAAGCAGGAGATGGTTCAGACCAGGGAGCCTGACCCAAAGCTTCCACAAGGGTGAGTGTTTTCTCTCGTTCACGTTCTGTTTCTGTCTCGGTCCATCTCTGTCTCGGTGTCACACACACACACACACACACACACACACACACACACACACACACACACACACACACACACACACCATCTGAAACAGGCAGCATATGAACGTCTCCTCACAATGAAAACACACTTGGGTGTGAGCCCTGTGGTCAGGTCTGAGTGGCTATTTTCCTGCACAATTCTGTAGTTAAGTGCATTGCATATTGCATTCCTCTGTTTGTGTTAAACACATCGCATGGTTCTTGATGAACAGGCACACGATATTCATAGCCACTTTCTAGAATTCTTAACTTTTCCAAAGGATGCAATTTTTCTGTTCTTTAAACAGCTCGGTTTTGGCATTTGCACAGCAGCCTCCTCTGAATTGTTCTTGAATCAGTAAATGTGGTGAAGGCTGGTAAACTAATGGAGTAATGGAATATATATAATAGCCATATGCATGTATGGAATATTTAAGATCGATATCTGTGCAGCATTCGTGATATGGTTTACTAATTTGTAGTGTGGATCTGGCCCAATACCTGTAACTTTTACCATTTTATTTGTTATTTAAATCCTTATTCTAATGCAAAACAACACACAACATTTTCATCAAAAACGTTTCATATTTGTTGTCTGTGGTAATGCTTCCTGTTGGCCAGAAGGTGGTGCATTTCCATCTTCTTTTAAAGCCTCTTTATATATTACAGATTCCAGTGTTCTGCCAAACCCTTCTAACCTTAAAAAAAGCATTAGTGTATGGAAATAATGCCCAGAAATTAAGCAAAACCTCAATCTGTTCATATAGGCTACAATACATATTCTTTCTTACAATCTGAGATGGCGACAAATCAAAACATCTCATTAGCGCAGACACACTCTGGGTTCTGTAACATACGACTCTTTTCAAAACGACAGGAAATCTGACCATGTGAGACGTGTGGTTTTCACTACGGGGGCCGGCAGGCTGGCTCCTCGGGAGGTGTTGGGTCCTGTGCGCTAACGCACGTGCGTTCTCCCGCTCTGACGTCCTGCAGGCTGGAGGGGGAAGTGAGCGGCCTCTTCCTGCGCTCGACGGCGTGCGGCACCGGGGCAGGCGTGCGGGACTCTGGCTACAACTCCCTGGGCAGGCGCATGAGCGTCCTGGACAGACTCACGCACACGCACTCCGTGTGGCTGCTGCTGTCTCTAAGCGACAGGGACGCCAAACGCATCCTGCAGACGCTGCCCCCCGGGGTGAGGACCTGCGTGCCCCCTGCACATGACATCACACCATCACATGCACCGCTGCTTTAAATAGCCCGTTAGCAGCTTTTAGCTCTGCTGACGCTGCACATCAGAACTTACGTGCATCATCTTTGCTCATGACCTTTTGCAGAATTTAAGCTGTTTAATCACGCAGACATTGCCCAACAGAGTAGGGAACATTGTTTTGTGGAATGCTGACTGTATTTTTGTGCTCATGTGTACGTGGCGTGTAGTCCTTCCTGGTGAGGAGGTCATCTGAGCTTCAGAAGAAGGTCATCTCCCTGCGCATGGATGGTGAGGGTGTGCCGGCGACCATCAAGGACTTCCCAGTCAAAGAGAGCCAGTACAGTACGTTCCAGCAAATACCATAGACACCATATACCATAGACGTTCCAGCAAATACCAAAGACACGCACACATCTTTTTTTCTCCTTTTTAGTTCCTTCCTCCTGGTACTGGTGTGTGTGTTTTAGGTGTTTGTGTGTGTGTTTTAGGTGTTTGTATGTGTGTTTTAGGTGTTTGTATGTGTGTTTTAGGTGTGTGTGTTTGTGTGTGTGTGTGCGTGTGTGTGTGTGTGTGTGTGTGTGTGTGTGTGTGTGTGTGTGTGTGTGTGTGTGTGTGTGTGTGTGTGTGTGTGTGTGTGTGTGTGTGTGTGTGTGTGTGAACTCATCCTGTTCCACCTCTCTGGTTCTCAACCTCTGTCTCTCTTGTCACTGGGTGAGCTAGATTTGACCACATGGCTCAGTGTCACATGAAGCTTCCACGTGTTCTGTTTACCTGCTCCACACGTGTGGCCTCCCTCATCTAACCTGACCAACATCCTCCAGAGCTCCACTAGGATGTTGGTTAGGGAGATGTTGGATTTGAGCTGCGTGGGGTGGTAGTTCTCCTGGGCCAGAGTCCTGTGCAGACATTGAACGTATGGACGACACATTAATAAAACACAACCATGTTAATATGGTAGGGAATGTGATGAGTTGAATACATGAAGATGCCATGTAATTAAAGGTTAATGTGTAACATCTATAGGCCCCTGATGATCAAGCTGATGGTAACTGTTGTAAAGGAAAACTCCCCCGAAGGCATAAGGAAATGAATGCAAGCACTTCATAAACATACCATGAATATTCATTTCCCTGACAGAGCTATTGGTGTGTTCACAACGGCCCGTCTTGCCTAGTGTATGTATGTAGATTTCCCTGGGCTCAGCATATTACCAGAAAGGCTAGAATTCTAAAAAGTCTTTTTCCTGCAATTACTCTAATGCTGGCTGTAATGACATTCCTCAGCCAGACTGGTTTTCATTTAACACATCTGTTTTGCATCAGAATTTCTTTCTCTCTCTCTCTTTCTCTCTCTGTTTTTCTCTGTCTCTCTCACTTTCTCACTGTCTCTGTGTATCTCTCTCTTTCTCTTTCTATCTCTGTCTCTCTCTCACTGTCTCTATCTCTCTCTCTCTTGCACACACACTCTGAGAAGCACCTCCCTACAAAAGCAGTCTGATATATACACCTGACTGTATAAATCGACTTCCCTTGTAGAGGAGATGAAGTGGTAATGCACAACAAAAAGCATTACTTTTTCATGCGTTAATCTATTGACTGCTGTGTGTGTGTTTGTGTGTGTGTGTGTGTATGTTTGTGTGTGTGTGTGTGTGTGTGTGTGTGTTTGTGTGTGTGTGTGTGTGTGTGTGTGTCTATGCACACACGTTTGTGTGTGTTTCAGCCTTTTCACTGGAGGGCTCTGGGATCAGTTTCGCCGACCTCTTTCGACTGGTTGCCTTCTGCTGTATAAGCAGGTAAGAGGATCTCCTTATGATCTCCTTAACAGAACAGACACTGGCATCTGATTCCATGATGGGGAGAGCATCACATAAAGCTCAGTTGAAAAACATTTGGCAGAACGTTTAACGGTGTGTACTAATGCATCACTGACAGGCTAACAACTCTTTGCTGCTATTTATCAAGTTCATTTTATGAGTTCTGTTGCTTTTTTAAACACATTCCTTTCTGAGTTGGTCTGTTTTTCTATGCCATGTGCCATTAGAGGTTGAAACTATTATGTATAAGGTGTTAATTATTTCTTGTACTGTTGTAAAAAAATAACAGTAGGACTGTACTTTAATGATTACCTAGGAATGTTTTCTTAGAAGTCATTAACCTTAGGGTCAGTCTTGGAAGAGTCTGATCTCGTAGAAGTCTCACACTACATTGTCTCACCGAGGACTCAAACGTTTCTTTGCACATGTGTTCTGGTTCCAGTGATGAACATATACAGACACATCCTGCTAGCCATTCGCAGTTTTGCAGCTAGCGACTTTGCAGTTGCAGTTTGCTAATGCCACAGACCTCCCATAAACCTCCACTGACACTCCAGCTAAGAACGGATCGATTGTTCGACAGAAAGCACTCACTGTCTGGCGCCAACCACACGAAACTACAAAACGAGAAACAAATGGCGACCCAGGAGAGTGTAACTGGAAACATGGCCCCTCTGCCACGGGAAACAAACGAAGCACGGAGCGGGCTGTTTGGCTGGCACGCCAGCGTTCATGTGGTCCTGCGTCGCCAGGCCCTGTGTGCCACTTGTGTACGCTGTTGTGCAGAGGCCAGCTCCACACACTGGCCCCGGCCCTCGCCAAGCCTGCGTCTGTATCGCTGCTACGTAATGGAGTCTGGATAAACCCGGGCCTCTCTCTGCCAACCTCGCCCACATAATAAGATACACAGCTGGAGAAGTAGACATTAGCTTGCATTCTCTCTTTGTCACTGCACCCCCTCCTTCCCTCCCTCTCTCCCTCCTTCCCTCCCTCTCTCCCGCCTTCCCTCTCTCCTGCCTCTGACTCTCTCTCTCTCTCACCACCTCTCAGATTTATTTTCCTTTGCTAAAGGCGTGAAAGCCCAGCATGGACAGGTTCACAGCTGCCTGGTCCTCTCTGCTCTAACTGTACTTTTATACTCACTTTTATACTCACGTTTATACTCATTTATCCTTGTGCTTCTTTTCTGTAGAGATGTTCTTCCATTCACACTGAAGCTTCCCGAGGCCATTTCTGCAGCCAAGACGCCCTCTGACCTGGAGGAGGTGGCCAAGCTGGGAATACGTGAGTGGCCTAAATCCGCCTGCGCTGCACCTCTGTCGGTCTTGTGTTTCAGGCCCGCGTGATTGCACTTCTTTGAGCAAACACAACCAATGATTATCATGACACTCGAGGAAGCAAGACGTCAGGTACACATTAAACCAGCTGATCAACCTGGTCTACTCGCAGGTGAAATGTTTGTCCTGCACGATGGCGGTTCGAGTGGAATTGGGTTTTAAGTAGTACGCTTATCTGTGACTACATGCGCGAGGCTTATTGATAGCAGCAAGCTACTGCAGATCAGTTATGTACTGTGTTATGAATGAGGTCGCATTCAATCCAACATTTCTCATAAATCCACCGTCTGGCAGCTCATAATAAAACTTTTGACAGGTTCTGTTTGAAAAGAACACCGGATGCTTTTATAGCCAAAGCTCAAACAGTGCTCGCTCATGATTAAAGTGTTGACACGTTTACTGAGCGTGCCCACCGAAGATCAGGGCACTTATCTTAATTAAAGTTTGCTTTCTGTTGCCAGTTGCTTCAGCTAGATTGGTGGTGAGAGTAAAGTCGGGTGAAGTGATCGTTAACACTGCAGGTGTGTGTGTTGAGCTGTGTGTGCGTCAGAGCCACGTCACACAGGAGACCTCACGCGTGTGTGTGTGTGTGTGTGTGTGTGTGTGTGTGTGTGTGTGTGTGTGTGTGTGTGTGCGCGCGTGCGCATTACTTCTGACTTGGGCTCTCACACAGGATTCAGTCAATATGTCTGTGTGACTCATGTTTGAAGAGTCAGACTGTAATGCAACACTTGACATTTTTTGTCAAGATTTTGTGTTTCATGTGGCCTTTGACAACAGCATGGCCAAGTAGAAAAACCACCTTCTTCATCATGTGGAATTAACAAGTAATAGTTCACTCGCTGCACTTTTGGTTGTGTCCTGCTTTGGTTGTTAAATGGACTCAGCAAGTTCAGGAAAGAAATGAGAAAAAAGAAGAAGAGGAAGAAGGGAGCGATTGGGAAAGGGAAGATGTGTCGAGCTTTTGGGATGTGAAACTGAACACGGGCCGTGACGTTTCACATGAGGTCCGGCGGTCTGAATACAAGGGCGGTCAGTGCGGTCACTCTGGGCTCCAGCTGCCACAGAACGGAGCCTTTATGAGGCAGGCAGTGCACGGTGAGAACACTTTCAGGCTAGGATCACTTCCTAAACAGGCGCCACCCAGAGGCTGACTTCAGAACTGCAGGCGGGTTTCAGCCTAGCCCTGCATAGGGGAGAAATGCAGAAAAGTGAAAAACTACAGAGAGGAGAAAATAAGACACACATCTAGATCGAGGCAAATGCGTTTGTTCCCTTTATTACTTTTATGCTATTGCATCAACGGCATGTGCTAACGTGAAGCAGTCCAAGACAGCCTGGAAGATGTCTGGTTTGGTTAGATTTGAGTGTTTGTGTGCAGCACCCGTGCGTAACAGTCCAGGATGTCTTTTCTGACTGCGTAACCCAGCCTGTCCGTACACGGCTGGGCGAGAGGGTTTCATCGAGAGCTCGGGCCATGTTCCGTGCACATCTGTCGTGTAACGGAGGGCTGCAGGGCCCAGACCAAGGGAACGTAGCTCTTTGGGTGTGGCATGGAAATTCCAAGCTAGAGTCTCTTCCAAAAGGAGCCCCACCTAAAGACTGAACTCCAGCCACGAGTCCTGGCATTTGGGGTGGAGTCTGCCTGCCTGGCTGAGAGAGGCCATCCCAGAGGCAGAAATGAGCGTTTTCTTAGTAAAACACTTCTGTCGTTATTACCATACGAGTTTGGACAGTTACGTGAAACAGGAGAGGCTAAGAGGCTACAGATGCCTCCCAACACCTACACATGCCTCCCAACACCTACACATGCCTCCCAGGCATTTCACTTCTCTCTGAGAAACTTGAATGCACCATTCAGTCCGATTGCTTGGCGTTGATAACTGAGAAATAGACATGTATAGAAATATAATAGACTTTTAAAATATAATACTCCAATGTTCATGTTCATGTTCTTTTTAGAAGTATGTCCTCATGCTGAAATGTTGTAAATGCATTGCTGTGCTCTGCGCATTGTTAACTCTGGTGTTTGGTTTGTTGCTCATGAACTTGACCCAGGGAGCAAAATAAACAGCCATCAGCTGGGGGCAACAAAGCTCAGTGCGTTTTGGAGGGAGGGAGGGAGGGAGGGAGGGAGGGAGAGAGAGAGAGAGAGAGAGAGAGAGAGAGAGAGAGAGAGAGAGAGAGAGAGAGAGAGAGAGAGAGAGAGGCATTTGAAGGGGCGGTCTTCAGAATGAGTGTGTGAGCGAGGAAAAGAGGGAACACAGATCTGTGGTGTCTCTGCTCCTCCCACCATCTCATCAGCATGCATGACTCACACCATTCAGAGTGTGTGCACCAGCGTGTGTGCGTGGCCACATCATTCCTGTTTCGGTTAGCGGACTCGCACCCTTGAGCGGTACATATGTTGAAGGTGTTCGCAGCTAGGATTTTCATGGGTGAAGGAGAGTGGTGAGATTCCTGTAAGTGTGGCGTATGGGCCCAATTCCTCATTCTTCAGTGAGGTTTCTTTTCTTTTTTCCCTCTCAGCTGCCGTCTTAGCCTCGCCTCTGTCTGCCTGAACTGTTGTGTGTTTTTGTTTTCATTTCTTGCATTGTATGACTCATAGCTGCTTGCTTTTGACTTCATAGTATTTCTGCGGTAGCATTGCGCAGTTTAGGAATGTCCCATGTAGAACTTAAAGGTGATTTAAGTGAAGACGGCTCATAAAGTTTGCTTCTGTCTGTTTTGCTTTTTTTTTTTTTGGTTTTGCCTGAAGTTGGATTTACTCTCTGTGTCCTGTAGGGTTCTGGGCCTCGGACTTGTGCCATAAGCGGAAGATTTGCGTGTCTGGAGGATTAACTCTGGACAGTCCTGAGCAGAGGGTGAAGCTGCCAGGACCGAGGTCCCGCCCCACAGCCGAGTCACCGCTGGTCCCGCTCACGCGCAGCCCTTCGCAGCTGGAGTGCTGTCAGTCCAACGGGGCTTTGTGCTTCATTAACCCTCTCTTCCTCCAGACGCACAGCGTGGAGTCCTCTCCCGCGCAGGCTACTGGTCCAGGAGCCCCGGGGGAGCCACGCCTCCATCCACCCCACGCCGTCCCCTCGTCCCAAGGTGAAGCTCCACAGTACGGCAGCGTCAGCCCCCGCAACGGCAGGCAGGCGGGCTACGGAAGCACCAGCGCGGCGAAGAGCCCCTCCCGCTCGCCCCCGCCCCGGCCCCCGCCGCCCCGCACTTCCCTGAGCAGGACGTCGGCCACGCGCAGGCAGAGAAGCATGCCTGACACGAGCATGAGCTGGATCAAAGCCCCTCAAGAAAAAAACCTCCTGGTACGCCTGGGCTCCTCGCTCGGCTACTCCTCCCCCTCGTCATCGCCGCCCAAGAAGATCAGCTCGCCCATCCCTATGCCCCTGCTGCAGCGCAAGAGAGGCGGCGGCCACCCCGACGCCGAGGGCCACCGCTGTCACCTGGCGCTGGAGGACGAGACCATCGAGGAGGCCGTGTCGCTCGGCCTGGCCAAACTGTCCCTGAGGAACGCCGGCGTGGAGAGCGGCAGCCCGGCCGACGAGGCCGTCCCCGACGGGCAGGAGCGTCTCAGTGGGATCAGCCTCTCCACCTCCTCCTCCGACTCGCTGGACTTCACCCACGGCTTCCCGCTGCCGGCGTCGGGGACGGCACCCGGGACGGGCCGGGTCGCGGGCGACAGCAGCGTGGAGGAGGAAGAGGAGGAGTTGGAGCTGGAGGAGGAAGACTACGGCGTGAGCGTGGAGAGCGACCAGGACGTCAGCATGGACCCGCCCTTTAAGTCCAAGAAGCGGCACAGCTCGGGCACCTTCGTGTTGCCGCGGAGAATCAGGGGTCACCTGCGGAAGGTCAGCAGTGTTTTTAACTCGCTCATGACCCCCGAGAAGAGGGCCATCCGCAGGATCATGGAACAGTCCCGTGACAAGGGCACCTACTTCGGCTGTCTGGTGCAGGACTACCTGAGCTTCCTGCAGGAGAATCACGGCTGCCACACCTCGGGCCTGGACCTTTTGCAGACGCTCAGACAGTTCATCACTCAGATGAAGTCCTACCTGCTGCAGAGCTCGGAGCTGGACCCCCCTATCGAGTCCCTCATACCTGAGGACCAGATTGGTAAGAACATTATGTGCTTGTTACAGCATTCTTACCTATTCTATTACCTATTGTTACCCCTCATATTGGCAAGTGAATTGATAGTGATAATGTAATTGAAGGCAGTCTGTCAAAGCAATCTGGGCTAACCTTGCAAACTAAACTAATGTAAATTAATATACCCTGAAACTAATGTAATGTATAAAATGAATGCTGCTCTGGCTTCATTCAGCTCGTGTTTGCATAAATTTACATTTAAAGCATTTAGCTGACACTATTATCCAAAGCGACTGTCAATTATGACTGGAACCAGGTGAACAAGTCAGGGTCAAGTGGTGCTGTGGCACTTTCTTATCAGAACTTGTAACACCTGGCATCTCATAGCACCGTGACAGTGGTTGGGAGGCATTTTATATGCTGGGGATGTCTGTGTGTATTCATGCAAGTTGGGTCACTACAGGATTGGTTGTGTTTATTTTGGCCTGCGGGCTTTAGACCGTGTGTGTACTTGGTGTACATTTGCAGTGAAGGCACGGCACCACAAAGTTGCTCTGTATATTTATACGCCTGCAGACTCATCTTGGCTTCTCTTTTATATGACGTGTTTTAACCTTTAGCATCAGCACATACGCTATAAGTGTACCACAATAACCTTGTGCTTGCTGTTAAGTTGTGTAGTCATAAACCCATAAGCCTTGCTTTTATTGAACAAGGGGGTTTCTGGGAAAGCCAGATCTTGGAAAAACTTTGAGGATTGTTTTTGATGAAGCTTGTTTTGAGCTCTTCAGGAACTCTGCCTAATCCCCCCCCCCCCCCCCCCCCCCCCCCTCCGTGTGTTCGCTCTGCTCAGTTGTCGGCTCTGAGCTGGGCTGGAGGCCCTTCCACTCCAGATGTTCCTGCACTGGCTTCCTGCCTAGTGGGCCACTGTCTCCTGGGTGAGATCTCCTCCAATCGTGTGCCAGGGCCTTTCGGACGGCCCCTTAGCCTTGTTGACTCCAAGCTGAGAGTGAGTGAGTAGGTGGACGTAAAGCTTGAACGTAGCCGAGGGGGAGGGGGACCCTTGTTTTTTGTTTAACCCAGCCAATCTCTGGGTTTTTGTTCATCAGACTGTCTGTGCGTACAAATGCTTTGTTGCTTTGTTTTTTCCCCCCTTAACATCAGTCTTCCTCTTTATCAGTGACTTCCATATGGTCAGCAAGTACCAGGGTTGACGGAGCTCAGGAAATTCATTTTAACTTTGTACAAGGAGGAAAGAGTAGCATCATCTAGAACAGCATCATCTCCGATAACGCCGCCTCCCATATGCCCTCTGTGTTTAAGATGGGGCAGGAATATTTATAGTCTTTTGTTTACTTACCTCACGTCATGCTGATATCAAGGAAAGGTTCTTATTGTGAAGATACCTCAGGAATCGTTTGGCTTTGGTATCTAGTGTGAATTACCCAAGTCTGTTGTCCAACGTTTGAGAGCATTTGAGTGCTTCCTAAAATAGAGAAGTAAAACTAGACACTCGGTTTGTAGGGAATAATCCTATTTAATGTGGTATGGAACCAAAGATATGAATGCATAATGTATGGGACTTTTACACTCATTGTGTGTTCGTGACGCAACTTGTGGCCTTGTCTCACTACGATGGCATGCTTGTGTGCTGAAGCGAGTTTGCTGTGTGGGAGGCATCAGTGGACTCACTTCTCTTCTCTCTGAGCCTGTGGGGCTGGGGCGGAGGGAGGGTTGTTGTGGAGAAGAGCTTGTTTGCACGCAGTGGAAGACTGCCTTCCAGGCTAGGCCCAGCCTTGACCCAGGCTCCCTGTTCCTCAAGGTTCTTTTCCTGTAAGTCCTGGCTCCTCTCTGTCTCCACACTATCTGTCTCTCCCCCAACGAGGACTCACTCATCCCCAAATCTGATGTGGATGGCTTTCATTTGTTTTACATCATGAACCTCACGAAACACTTTGTGTTTAAAAGAGAGCACATTGTACACTTCTTCAGATGTTTGAGAGGGCGTATAAAACATGCGAGCGCCCACGGGCCCTGAGACAGGTCCTCCCGCCGCTGCTGTGTTCGGCCCAGTGGAGTGGCGGTGCGGGATGAGACGTCTGGGCTCGTGTGTGTCTTTCTCAGTCCTCCCTTTGTTAGAGGAGCTCTGTGTATTGACCAGTCAGAGTCACTGTGCACAGGCAGCCAGGGGGCACACACTCACCCACAACTCTCTACAACAGTGGCTTGTGTTCCCGCAATCTTTTTCGTTTGCATTGACGTTAAGGGCATGCCGTGAAGATGTACTGACACTTCTATTCCATGCTAAACGGTGATGAATTTCAAAATGTACCCGCTGAGCTGTGTTTACTGTCTATCTAATCTAGTTCAGCGTGTTCTTTTGGGAAAACTTGTCATTCGCTGGGTTGGGTAATGCCGTCACGTTACTGTTAATCCTTTGGAAAACATCCTGCATATCAAAGATTTGACAGATTTTTGCCACACCCAAACATTCCTTAGCTAAGCGTGCCTCAAGCAGACATGCATGCAGTGAAATAGGAGAGACCTTACATCGAAACCTTATTTCTGAGTGTATTTCAGGCTTCTATGTTGCTTTGCACAGATCCAGCTGAGGTAATCACTGATGTCAACATCCTTCCACAGTGGGGAGGGGGAGGAGGGGTCAGACCAAAATGAAGAGCAGAGCGCTGGGCACACGGACCTCGCGTGCCTAGTGGCAGACGACTTGAGGGGGGAAAAGGCATTACTTCCCTTAATAGACACTTGCGCTGATGAGGGCACATTTTGCTTCTCAGTCAGCATTCTTCACCATCTGGGCACGGTTACATGAGCACTTCTTCTCCTAGGGCCATATGACTTCATTTACAGCTCGCATGTCCTCCCTCCAGTTTTAGTCATGATGCTGCAGTTTAGTCATGAGCTTTGAACCAGGTTTGCAGAATCGATGTCACGGGGTTGAACTTGTTTATTGGAGTCATTTGAATGAGCACCTGAGACTAGAACACACCGCTACGCTGTCCTACGCATTTAAAGCGTTTTGGAGAACTGACTGTGGAAATATTGAGGACAGGTATTTCCCCTCCAGGAGAGGAAATGGAAAGATTACATCCGTGGGAGTCTGCTCCTACACTCACTGTAATAACACTTCTAAATTCAGATCTTGGAGTCATATCAACATTGAGTAGTTTGTTTTGATGCCTCTATATTTTGCATGCAGAGTTTCTCATACATGTTCATTGACTCATTTTGCCCTTGCATTAAAAAAAATATTTCTTTCCAGCCACTTTTGCGATTTTCAGCGCGCTCTGACCGACTGTTGCTCGTCTGCTCCTCAGACCAGGTTCTGGAGAAGGCCATGCATAAATGCATCCTGAAGCCCCTGAAGCCCGTGGTGGAGGCGGCTCTGCACGACTTCCAGGTGAGCAGCGGATCCTGGCAGCAGCTGAAGGAGAACCTCGCGCTGGCCAAGACCAAGCAGCCGCGCGAGATGGGGGTGGACGGCGCCAACCCTCCCGACCCCGTGGCCATCGAGAAGATCCGACACAAGTTCCACAACATGAGGAAGATGTACTCGCCCGAGAAGAAGGTGCAGCTCCTTCTGCGGGTCTGCAAGCTCATTTACACCATCATGGAGGACCATTCAGGTGTGGAAGAGTGCACGTGGCCCGGGCACGTGGGACTTTTATTTTGATAGCCATTAGTCTTCAGTAGGATATGCACAGTACATCAAAATGACAGGCCATGTTTATCCTGACGTTTCCCATGTTTGTGTGTGACGCTGTCAGGACGGATGTATGGCGCAGATGACTTCCTGCCCATGTTGACTTATGTGCTGGCCCAGTGTGACATGCCTCAACTGGATACAGAGATTCAGTACATGATGGAGTTATTAGACCCCTCACTGCTGCACGGAGAAGGTAGCCCAGTTCTTAATCACCCCTCCATTTTGTTTATAGTTCTCTCTCTTCACCAATATACAAAATGTTGCTTCAAAATGAGATCCATTTGGACTTAGTTATTCCTGGTTTCAGGGATGCTCAAACAGCTCTGTTGTCTTTTATTGGCAGGTGGGTACTACTTGACCAGTGCATATGGAGCCATGTCCCTCATCAGGAACTTTCAGGAGGAGCAGGCGGCCCGCGTGCTGAGCTCAGACACGCGGAACACACTCCACCAGTGGCACCGGCGACGAACCGCTCAGCGCACCACGCCTTCAGTGGACGACTTTCAGGTGAGGCTCTCATTTGTGGACTCATTCTGTTGTGATAGACTGGATGGTTTGCATGGTTTCCTGATGCGGAAAACAGAACTGGCTCTAAGAACAGTTTCCCCAACATACTGCATGAAGTGTAAATATTTCTTGGTGTATCATGTAGTAAAGCACTTGTGTTGTAATGGGGGAATTATGGGAAATTGAGTCACTGATGCATTTTGGTTTGTTGCCGTGTGCAGAACTACCTGAGGGTGGCGCTGCAGGAGGCGGGCAGCGGGTGCACGGCCAAAACGCTGCAGGTGCGGCCGTACGCCACCACCGAAGAAGTGTGTCGGCTGTGCGCGGAGAAGTTCAAGGTGTCTGACCCGGACAGCCACGCCCTGTTCCTGCTGACGGAGGAGACGGCCCAGCAGCTGACTCCGGACACGCACCCACAGAAGATCAAGGCCGAGCTGCACAGCCGGCCGCAGGTGCAGCCCTTCTACTTCGTCTACCGCCGTGTACAGAACCTCAACCTCAGCGCCCCAGCAGACCAAGTCAACGGCAACTCTGTGCCTAACTGAGCTCTAGCGGATGAGCCCCCGTCTGGCCGAGCCCCCGTCTGGCCGAGCCCCCGTCTGACCGAGCCCCCGTCTGACCGAGCCCCCGTCTGGCCGAGCCCCCGTCTGGCCGAGCCCCCGTCTGGCCGAGCCCCCCGTCTGACCGAGCCCCCCCGTCTGACCAAGCTCCCATCTGACCGAGCCCCCCGTCTGGCCAAGCCCCCCGTCTGGCCAAGCCCCCCGTCTGGCCGCCTGCCACTCTGCCTCAAGCGTCTTTCCGCGGTGCCACACAGCTACTGTGCTGGGGTTTTCTTTCTTTTGGGGTTTTTTTTTTTTTTTTTGTAGCTTTTCGTGTCTGAAGGAAACGGAAACTGTGGCTGGGCCCAGTGGAAAGGAGGAAGGAAGGATGTGTCTACCAGATGCAGCTCACTTCTCTCCTTTGCCTTCATTATTTTTGGAACTTTTTGGGAAGTTATACGTAACCATGATATGTGAGGGTTGCCATTTCTGCCTTAAATGCTACAGTTATTAGGCTTAAAGAGGTTTGCTGGTGAGATTCAGTATAAATGGGTATGCCCTTAATGGTATCAAGCCTGTTAAAAAGTCAGGAAGATTTTCTGATTATCTATAAAACGTCTTTCCCATAAAGAGCAGAACATACTGTACCTGAATTAAATGATCTGTTAATGCTTAAAGATGGATCGCTTGGGAGAGCTGCTTACCTCAGCATCTGTCCAGGTTCAGTAATGCGAGCAGTTCTGTTACCATGGACACAAAAATGGATAATCGTATCTGAAACCTAATATTTTTATACAGTGAATACATAATGTTTTTCTTTATGCAGTTGCTGGTTAACTGCTTTTTTATATATATGTAAAATTATACTGATAATATTGCATGTGTTTATTCATTGTCAAGACGATCAATTAAGAACCAGGCGTTGTTGCCAGTGTCTTTTATTCTATAGCTTTTGTGTGAATGAAATGTAAGTAGCCATTGAATAGTTATTATTCCTCAAAGCTATTGTTCGTGCTCCTCTGTTTATTTATAAGTTTTGGTTTGAAGGTGAAATAAAACGATACCAAGTTCTAGAAAATAATGTACTACTGACAAGCTAAAGGCTTGTGTGTGAATATGTGTGATCTGCATCTCAGTTGTGCTTGGACCCGGCTGGCAGGTACCTGGAAGTGGGCGATAAGATCCATGAAAGTGCTCTGAAAGTGTGCTTGTTAAGGCATGAAGGTCATTTAAGGAAAAAGATGGGAAAGATGACAAGTGAAAATAAATTGTGTTAAACATTAGAACATCTCAAGCCGTTGATTCACTGTAATGAATGATCAGGGAAGGATGGCCTAAAAGGGGCTGTGTGGAATACTACAAATATTAAGATGATTGGTATCTACTAAAGTTCTGTTGGATTATATGTTCTGATGTACGCACAGGACACTAAGTGTAAAGATAATTGGGGGGGGGGGGAATGATGTCTGTCAAATGAGACCAGATCAGTGAAAAACTCTAATCCCTGTAGCATTGATAGAAGTATTTGTCATGTTTTTCCAGAAACACGTGTAAGAGGTGGTGATAATTGTGTATTTTTATTAGGTCTAAGTATGCATTGTAAATGTAATTTTTAACAAGATATTTTAACTGTGTTAAGCAAATATTTATATGTGAACTGTGCAGGGATTTTCACAGATTTTCTGAAAAAAGAAAAGTTAAAGTGTATAAAAATGTATTCTTTTGCAAATTCTCCACTACCATCACTTCCTTAAAAGTCAGTTTTTCTATGTGGCATTTATTCGTGAACAGTACTCCTTTGCACACAATAAATTTAAACATCTAAAAAATAAATTTTTGTGTGATTTCCCTGTTTTTGTCATTTCATTCTAATGTGTTCTTGTGTGAATGATTGGCTTAACACCACTGAAGAGATGTGTCCACTGTGTGCTGACATACTGGCTCAGTCCCAAATATAGTATGGTCATTTCTAATTAAGTTGGACAGTTAATAATAAATTAGTGTCAAATATTCATGGCCATTTTCTAATATGTGTTTGGAGAAAAAATATCTATGAAAGTATATTTAGAGGTGTACAGATATATACAAACTTGTATACAAACTCAGATGTGTATAACTTAAAAGATATACAATGTTCAGAACTATTGTTGTGAATCTGCTGTATGGGCACCAAAGATAAAGGAATCCAATTAACTAAAGCAGAGTGGGCCACTGTGTGCATGGCACTGGCTCACTGATTGGTTCAGTTGTGTTGCACAAGAATGAAGCTCCTAGGAACTGGAGTCTATGTGGCCATGAGAGAGCTCATTCTCAGTTACTGCGTTTCTATTATATTAGTGCATAAAAGCCAGTGAATGGAAGATTGTTTTCTTAGAAGCAGTGATGGTCACACACCATTATTTTACATAGCATTTTCCTTTTTGATTCTACAAAATGACTCAAGAGCACCTCCAAGACGCATATAAGGTAATGCCATGCGTGATTGTGGCGCTGCTTTATTTAACTCAAAGATTTAGCTCCATCTACTGGTTATTTAGAACCTAGGAATGAATGTTAAATTCAATCTCCCATCTCTTACAGCATGACAAACAATGGTGCATTTGTATTGTCAAAGCTTCGGTTACACAATTTGAGAGTAATAAAGCTTTTTTTTATAACATTGTTTAGGAAAAACGTAACATTGTTAAGGATTGTTTAATTTCTTTTGACCGTGTATTGTATTAATTTAATGGGTTAGGTAGGGTTTCCTACCTATGTTTTTTGTTTGTTTAATTCTGTTATAATAGGATAAAAAAGACTCAACTGTTAAGCTGATTATGGAAGCCCATTTCTCATAATTATGAAAAAGTCTTAATTATGAGATACCAAGTAATTATGAGACAGTCATAAATACCAGATACCAGGTCGTAATTATGAGATACTAAGTCATAATTATGAGATTGTCAGTCATTATTACGAGTTACAGTCATAATTATGATATTTTAAGTCATAATTGTGAGATTGTAAGTCATTATTACGAGATGCTAAGTCATAATTATGAGATACTAAGTCACAATTATGAGGATGTAAGTCATTAGTACGAGATGGTAAGTCATAATTATGAGAAGGGAAGCCATAACTATGAGATTGTTAATCATTATTACGTGATACTAAGTCATAATTATGAGATACTAAGTCATAATTATGAGAAAATAAGTAATTATTACGAGATACTAAGTCGCAATTATAAGATACTTAGTCATAATTATTAGATACTAAGTCATAATTATGAGATTGTAAGTCATAATTACGAGATATATTGTAAGTAATTATTATGAGATATTAAGTCATAATTATAAGATACTATAAGGACTTTTTTTCTTCAAGCGGCGGGAATGGGCTTCCGTAGATTCCGTAGATACCCAAATATGTCTACAAAAGACTTTTATTTTGAAAGGTGGCGAGCTGTGGTTGTTGATCGGGGGGACAACAGCGCCTGGTCCACACTGCAGGAGGAGGTTTACCGGCGGACCATGGAGCACTCATCAGAGTCAGACACCGACGACTACGAGCAGCCTTTGCTCCACCGTAAAGAAGACGAGGGCGTAAAGAGAGGTGAGGGTTGTTCTCCAGACGTGTACTAGCGGTGTTTACGTTAGCGCCATCTTCACCTGTCGCATTTTGTGCTTTTAACCTTCGCGATTCACACCTGACCGCGCTCGGTTCCGCCAACTCTAAATCACGCGTCTGTGGACTGTCTCGGGTTTATTCCTGCGAGGTTTATCTAACTAAATAGTCCAACGTTAACGTCAGATAGCCAGGTTAGCTCGGGTGTTTTGCTGTCGTCGGACTTTTATTTTGTCGTCAACTATTGAACATAAAGGGACATACATTCATATAAAAGACGACGGGGACATGTCCACATGTCCATACTGACCACTGTACATGTGAGACCTGGGTAACCAGGTAGGTGGTACATTAAGGTTGTGTGAGTTTCTAACTAACTGGCCATAATGTTGCCAGATGTCACGGGACAAGGGGACTAAAGGATTGGACTTTTATCTCGTGTCCTGTCCTGCTGCGGTTATATGTCACCCATCACCCTCACGATACGTGCTTTCTGCCTTACAGCTGGAGTATAACTGCTATACAGTTATATTATTATGATATTATATTATTAATCCCCTTCGACACTCTTAGTACTCATCAACTAAAGGTAAAGGAGGAAATGACAGGCCCAGTAAAGACACTTGTGCTTTGACACAAAGCAGACGGGTCACTTCACTTTGAGCTGGGCAGCAGTAGATGAAGGATTAGTTATGGCCTCCTTTAAAACTATATCTTTATGTGAACTTCAGGACTGTTGTCAAGAGAATGTCTACACTGACATGATTACTTTGCATTGCAAAACACAGGGTGTACCACAGACATTTTGCAAGGAGTTGTCAGTTAGCTGGTAAATGAAGGTGTGTCTGTGGTCTCATCAGTCATGCCATCGTATGTTGGCACAGCCGTGTTGCTCGGTGTCCACAGGTAATAACAGCTCTGATCCCTCTTGTTTGACTCACTCCTCTGTATATATGAATGGGAACTTGTGCATACGTTGGTGTTTCCTGTTTGCTACAGCGCCGGTGCTCGGCTCCTCACGCTACAGCCTGGCCATCCTGTCCTGCTATGGCTTCTTTGTGGCTTACGCCTTGCGGGTGAACCTCAGCGTGGCCATGGTGGACATGCTGAACAGCAGTAGCAGCAGTAACGTCAACAGCTCCGTCTGCCCGCGGCACTATAACCCCCCTCGCCCCAGACACAACCACACGGTGAGGGCTGAACGTCTTCTTCCAATCCATAGCTGCTTAACCCAAGAGTAGAAGATAGAAGAGTAGCCAAGATCCGATGGCAAAGTTCAGTATCACTCAAGCTTTTAAAGATAAATAAAATAAAAAGAAAAACAATTCTGAATGAAAATCATTTGGTAAAAAAAATCTTGTTTTGAAATGTATTTCTTTTTTCTAAATATCCTACAGTATTTAGCCTCGTCTGTCTTTCAGCAGGAGACCTTAGATATGTCACCTAGTCCTATTGTCTCCTGAAGCGTCATTAAAAGGGTGAGGTGCATGTGAGCTGTTTGCCCCCCTCAGGCCAGTGTGTATGACTGGGACTCAGAGACTCAAGGCTGGATCCTGGGCTCCTTCTTTTATGGCTACATCATCACCCAGATACCAGGAGGCTACATGGCACGCAAGTACGGTGCCAAGTGGCTGCTGGGCCTGGGAATCCTGGGAACTGTGATCTTCACTCTGCTCACGCCCGTTGCTGCTGACTTGGGGGCCGGCTACCTCATAGCAGTCAGGGTACTGGAAGGCATAGGGGAGGTGCGTGTGCTGCTGTAGACATTACAGCCTGTCCCGTGCTTTCCAACAGAGTCCCTAATGTTGTGTATTTAACGACCTGTCAGGGAGTGACGTTTCCTGCCATGCATGCTATGTGGGCGTCCTGGGCCCCACCGCTGGAGAGAAGCAAGCTACTCACCATCTCGTACGCAGGTAAGACCAGGCCTGATTGCTTCAGCAATAACTAATGCATTCGTTGAACTTTTTTTTTAAAATCCTTTTGATGCATTCTTATTCTGTTTTTAGGTGCCCAGCTTGGCACTGTAGTAGCTCTTCCCTTGTCTGGCCAGATATGTTTCTACTTGGATTGGACATATGTCTTCTACATTTTTGGTAAGGATATGTTTTTCAGCTGCAGGTCCCATAACACATTTGTTTAGTTGATCTGTGTAAAGCACCGTGATTGGACACTAAAACCAATCTTTCATTTTGCAGGTGCTGTTGGACTTCTCTGGTTTGTCCTTTGGTCTTTACTGGTCAGTAACAGCCCCGACTCACACAAAAGAATATCAGAGGTTGAGAGGACCTACATAACAACCTCTTTAAAAAACGAGGTAGACAACAATGCATTTTTGTCTCTCCAATTCCTTAAATCCTAAGAAAATGTCACCTGTTTGAAATGAATAGATCGGTTTATTCACTCTTCATCTGCCCTGTGCATTTTTCTTCCTTCCATTGTAGCTTTCTCCAACATCAGACTACATACCATGGACCTCCATCCTCACGTCCGTGCCGTTGTGGGCCATAGTTGTCGCCCATTTCTCTTACAACTGGACATTTTACACTTTGCTGACTCTCCTACCCACTTACATGAATGACATACTTGGCTTCAGCATTAAGCAGGTGGGTGTCTCGGGCCACGACCTGAACTTCGTGTTGACTAATGACTGTTGGTTTTGGATGACGCCTCATCCTTTTTTTTTAATACTCAGAAGGTTGTGGAATAATTCCACATAAAAACAATAACTACTCATATGTAAATAACCATTATCATAAAACACATCATTTTGCATGTTTAAAATCTTTTGACATGGTTTTGTGTAATATTTTAAACATTAGAATGGAATGCTTTCTGCTCTGCCCTACCTGGGCTGCTGGTTGCTGGCTATGGGTGGAGGCCAGTTGGCAGACTACCTGAGGGAGACCTGCCTCCTCCGTACCGTGGCAGTGCGCAAGGCCTTCACCGTCGTAGGTGAGGAGCTCAAAGCCTCTGGCAGAGCTGACTGAATGTGAGGGAGCGTGCTGTGTTGACCTCTGTGCCGTCACGGTTAGATAAGAGGACTTCAGGACATGCTGTCATGAGGGCTTGTTTTTCACTTCCATAGCAGGAATGCTGAGGAGAGTTTAAAGCAGTCATGTGATTTACAGAGGTTTTCCTCTTTGCTGATCTTGCTCACCCTCGTGTGTGTGTGTGTGTGTGTGTGTGTGTGTGTGTAGGCATGATTGGGCCAGCTGTGTTCCTGGTGGCAGCAGGATACACTGACTGCAACTATGTCCTGGCGGTCGTGTTCCTCACCATCTCTTCGTCCCTCGGAGGCTTATCAGCATCTGGCTTTAACATCAACCATCTGGACATTGCGCCATCGTAAGATGGAATTTTTTTTTTTTTTTTTTTTTTAGAAGAAATGGTCAAATATTAGTAACTAATCACATAGCTGCATAGCATTTACTATATTTTTTATATGTCTAGTGATGGGTGGTTTTCAGCACTGCTAAAATATTCTGTCCTCAGCTATGCTGGAATATTACTTGGAATCACAAACACATTTGCAACTATACCAGGCATGGTGGGTCCTGTGATCGCAAGGTCACTGACCAAATCCGTGAGTGTTTTCCCCCTCCCCTTTCAACTGTATATTTCTTCTTATTATAGTGTCATAAAATCATGACATGTGATGTCTTCAACAAAAAAAGGAACCTGATGTGGCATCTTTTAAAACCTAACCCCAAAGAGAGGGAATAGCACTTCTTTGCTTTTTAGTTTCATAGCCATAACAGATTACACCAGGCTTACTATTGGAAGCATTGCAGCACCAGAAGGATCCAGACAAACACGTTAATTAACCTATCACAGTATAGCAGTTTTAATAGTGTCTTTGTCCATAGCTGCAATAATTTGTTGAACTATGAGTGCAATCTCAGAATTTGCTAATTCATAGTCATTTTACCAAACATCTCATAGGACTGTAGGTGCGGGATTGGAGAAGAATTAAAAATGTTTAATATAAATATCATATATAGTTCAGGTAAATGTTAATATTCTAGAATAAAAGCAAAGAATAAATGTTTTGAGGTTATATTGTTTTATTCCTGGTTGTTATAGTATAAAAAATTATTCATTTTATTGTTATTATTTTTACAGAACACCATAGTGGAATGGCGAACCGTTTTCTTCATCTCAGCTGGAATAAATCTGTTCGGAGCTGCTTTCTACTCACTGTTTGGAAAAGGTACAGTCCAGCCCTGGGCAGTACACAGCTTGCATATCCAGTGAAAAAATGTCCTTTTATTTAAGAGATAAAATGTACATAACAAATTCAGGGGACTTAATTCAGGTAATTCCTTATGAAGGCGTGAGCACAGCTAATGAACTCCTACCTTTCAGTAAGGTGCTGATGGGGCCATGATTCGGAAATGTGCTCTCTGAGGTTTTCACTATCTGTCAAAGTTCACTCTGTTTAAATCTCTGATGGTTTTGCAAAAACCCCAGCCTGATAATCTACAAACCTCAAATGTTTGTTCAGTTTATTTGGACTGTTCAGCACACCTGTTCAAGGTGAAATTATATGTAATCCAACCTCCTGCATTTTGGCCTCAGAAGCCAGAATAGTAACCAATGAACATGTGCATCAGTGTAAGCATTAAAGTTGTGCTTAAATATTCAGGAGAGGACATTTGAAGTGCTCATTTCTCTTTTGACCCCATCTGTGGTTTGAGATTGTTGAGCTGAAATGAAATGGGAGTTTGAACCAACTTAAATTACACAATGAAATATTGTGTTCATTCCTTCTTGTTACTGTGCCTTATTCTTGTTTTATGAACCTATTTTCATTTGGTTCAGAATTCCTTAAGATATATGGTAGAATCATGGAGTAGAAACATCTAGATTATAAAGAGCTTGGTGCATTTAACTTGCATAACTTGCCAATTGTTCATATACTGTAATGTGATGCCATAAAGGGAGTATTTGTATTTAATTATTTAACATGTATTACTTTTATTCTTTGCAAAATATTTTTGTTTACTCGATGTAGTCCATTGTTTACTTAAGACTTGATACATGTTTTACAGCAGTTAATTTCTCCACATGAAGTCTAGCAGTACACTTTGATACCCTGTATATCAACATATTCTAAGTAGATAAAACATGCTCGTTTCATGTTCTCAAAATCCAGCAGTTCAATGTTCATTTGCGCCTCGCCCTCCAAATAAATAAATAAAATAATAAGTCAATATAATTATTCATGGTCTCGTCACTTTTATTTGATCATCGGGTATTCTTTATTTGTGGAAAGTTCATGCATTTGTCAAAGTTTCTCAGAGTTACTAAGTCATTACAACTATCATAACTTGAAGGATGAAATATCAGGTTCCAGCGAAAGGGCGTCGTTTTTGCGCAAGATGCAGCTCGTTCTTAGTCTTTTAATCTTTAGTCTGCCAAATACTTACGCAGGGATTATGCATATGGCATAGTACAACATAATCCACTTTATGCATGGTGTATACATACATTTAGCCTCACTTTAAATAATCAGAATGTATTTTCTAAAAGGAAAACCCCACAGACTAGAGCTCAAAATGCAACACAGCTGATGTTCTAGATGCAGGCATGAGCGCTGCGTACAACTGCGCAGCCGCCCTCGTCCGCGATACAGAACCAGAACCAGCTCAGCCTCCCCAGCGCCGTCTGTGTCCCTGCCACAAATACAGGTAGGGTACTCTAAAAATTACAGCAAATGTCTTCTTCCGTGTGCCCATATGTATAAGAAAGACCGATTCTTTATGGTGCTGTGCTTTCTAGTAATGTTGTATTTACTGACATGTACCAGTTCGTATTTCCAGAACTTGACATTGTGCTGGTGTCAGTCCGGGCTGGGAACATGGCGGTACTGCAGGGAGGGATGGTGCCCTTACCTCCCCAGACATTTGAATTACATGTGCAACTCACGGAGTGCTATTTATGTGCTAGAATGATCAAGAATTAAGTCGTTATAAAAATGATTTGGACGGTATATAACGCGTTAGAAACCTGCCTAATGTCATTTTATAAAACGGTCATTCAGTAACGATTTTAAAACGAATGATTGTTATGTAGTCTCGGCAGGAATAGCCCTTCTGTTATATGTGAAGTTTAGACTGAGAATTAGATTACTAGAAGCAATAATTAAGCTTAATGACTTGAGTGTCGACCATTAACGTAACGGATCTGCTGGCGGTAAATATGACCCTACATGATAAATAAAGGGTTTCTGTGTACTCGAAATGTTATTCGCACTTTGCCCTCATATTGTGGTTACAGAAATTATATATATATATATATATATATATACACACACACACACCTTACATTTGGTACGTCCCTTTTAATCTCAAATGGCTGCTCTAGTATTTTAAATTGAAATGGTCCTTACAAAATGGAGGTCTGCACTTTATCAAGTGTGGAAGAAACATGCTCGTCCAATTACAGTTAGGTCCATATATATTTGGACACAAATTTAGTCTTTTTACTGAAACATATTCAAGTTATAGTTATATAATGTACATGGACAAAGTCCAGACATTCAGCTTTCATTTGGGGGTATCCACATTAAAATTGGATGAAGGGTTTAGGAGTTTCAGCTCCTTAACATGTGCCACCCTGTTTTTAAAGGGACCAAAAGTAATTGGACGATTGACTCAAAGGCTATTTCATGGACAGATGTGGGCAATCGTTCTCAGTTAAGCAGATAAAAGGCCTGGAGTTGATTTGAGGTGTGGTGCTTGTATTTGGATTGGTTTGCTGTGAAGAAAACATGTGGTCAAAGGAGCTCTCAATGCAGGTGAAACAATCCATCCTTAAGCTGCAAAAACAGGGAAAAAAAAACCCATCCGAGAAATTGTTTGGTACATCCTGAGAAAGAAAGCAAGCACTGGTGCACTCATCAATGCAAAAAGACCTGGGCGCCCACGGAAGACAACAGTGGTGGATGGTCGCCGAATAATCTCCACGTTGAAGAGAAACTCCTTCACAACAGCCAACCAAGTGAACACCACTCACCAGGAGGTAGACATACCAATATCCAAATCTACCATAAAGAGAAGACTGCATGAAAGCAAATAGAGGGTTCACTGCATGGTGCAAGCCGCTCATAAGCCTCAGGAATAAAACGGCTAGACTGGACTTTGCTAAAAAACATCTATAAAAAAAAAAAAAAAAAAAAAAAAAAAAAGCCAGCACAGTTCTAGAACAACATTCTTTGGACAGATGAAACCAAGGTCAACCTCTACCAGAATGATGGAAAGAAAAGTATGGTGAAGGTGTGGTACAGCTCACTATACAAAGCGTACCACATCATCTGTAAAACACAGCGGGGGCAGTGTGATGGCCTTGGACATGCATGGCTGCCAGTGGCACTGGGTCACTAGTGTTTATTGATGATGTGACACAGCACAGAAGCATCCGAATGAATTCTGAGGTATTCGGAGCCACACTGTGTGCTCAGATCCAGCCAAATGCAGCCAAACTGATCGGTCATCATTTCATACTACAGATGGACAATGAAACCAAAACATAAAGCCAAAGCAACCCAGGAGTTTATTAAAGCAAAGAAGTGGAATATTCTTGAATGGCCAAGTCAGTCACCTGATCTCAACCCAATTGAGCATTTCACTTGTTAAAGACTAAACATCAGACAGAAAGGCCCACAAACAAACAGCAACTGAAAATGGCCACAGTGAAGACCTGGCAGAGCATTAAAAAGGAGGAAACACAGCGTCTGGTGATGTCTGATGTCCATGAGTTCAAGACTTCAGGCAGTCATTACCAACAAAGGGTTTTCAACCAAGTACAAGAAATGAACATTTTATTTACAATTATTTAATCTGTCCAATTACTTTTGAGCCTCTCAAATGAAGGGATTGTGTTTAAAAGATGCTTTAGTTCCTCACATTTTTATGCAATAATTTTGTTCAACCCACTGAATTAAAGCTGAAAGTCTGAACTTCAACTGCATCTAAATTTAGTTAAATTCATTGTGTTAATGTATAGAACCAAAATGTGAAAAATGTTGTCCAAATATATATGGACCTAACTGTACAATGGCTGAACCACACCACTAAAAGAGCATAAAAACTATTTGTAAAGACGTCCGGAGCAGAGCAGGGTGTGGGACAGCATAATGAGACGGAGACTTGAGAAAGAAGGTCTTTTGTGCACAACATATCATGCAGTATGGTGTCAGTTATCACGCTCACGAGCGTGGAGAAAAAGGTTACCACATAAAAATTTAAACACCAGAGGAACCTTTAGTTTGCCATGTACTATTTTAGTAAATTATGAACCGAGGTAGCTATGTTTCTCCCCCCAAAGTGACAAAGTGACTGAGGTGGATTGTTTGGAAAGCAGTGTGTCCATATGTGCTGGTCTCTGCCCTTGTCCATGGTGCTGTACAGATTCTGGCTTTTATGTAATGTTGAGGACTGCTTGATTAGTCAGGCAAAGAATTTTCCACTGAGCTCCAGTGCATTGTTCACAAGTTTGTCATGCTAAACAACTTTTGGTTTAACCCGAGCTACAATTAGAGTTTAAAATACTAAATTTCAACACAATAGCTTTGCAGGTATTTACTTAGTCACAGTAAATTACAGTATTAAATAAGTAACTTGTGTTATTTTATCTGAGACAGGCTGTGTAGTGTGGTTGCAAAGTTCAGTATAACCAGTCATGGGAAAAGAAAAACTCCACATCAACATTGTGGTGATTGGCCATGTCGACTCTGGGAAGTCAACCACCACTGGACACCTCATCTACAAGTGTGGTGGTATTGACAAGAGAACCATTGAGAAGTTCGAAAAAGAGGCAGCAGAGGTAGGACAGTTGAAACAATGAAGCCCAAACCTTTCTTCTTCTTCATGTACAATCTCCTCTTTTTCTTTTCTCTTCAACATGAAGCCTTCAAAATGCATTTGTATTTCAAATGCAGATGCCCGTGTTTCTTACATGACCTTCTAAACTGTTTCAGATGGGAAAGGGCTCCTTTAAGTACGCCTGGGTGTTGGATAAGCTGAAGGCAGAGAGGGAGCGTGGGATCACTATTGACATCTCCCTCTGGAAATTTGAGACAAGCAAGTACTATGTTACCATCATCGACGCACCTGGTCATAGGGACTTCATCAAAAACATGATTACTGGCACCTCGCAGGTCAGGAAAAGCACATTTTGAGTTGACATTGCTTTGGTGGTCACTTCATTTGAGTTCTTCCCCCAGTGCATTAGTGAATTATTCCTTAATAGAATCAGATATTCATTTATTTCTCCTACCTAGATTTTGTATAGCGTTTCATATTTTAGACGATTTCCCCCTCTTTTTTCCAGGCAGACTGTGCTGTGCTGATTGTGGCAGCTGGTGTTGGCGAGTTCGAAGCTGGTATCTCAAAAAATGGCCAGACCAGAGAGCACGCACTTCTGGCCTACACGCTGGGTGTGAAGCAGCTGATAGTGGGCGTCAACAAGATGGACTCCACCGAGCCCAACTACAGCCAAAAGCGCTATGAGGAAATTGTGAAGGAAGTCAGCACCTACATCAAGAAGATTGGCTACAACCCTGAAACTGTGGCATTCGTTCCCATTTCTGGCTGGAACGGTGATAACATGCTGGAAGCCAGCCCCAATGTGCGTATGACTAGAAAACGAACAGCTGTTTCCCCCATAAACAAACTACATGAAGTTTCACCACTCTGGTTCTGTTTTTGCTATAGCAGTAAAACAACAATCACCTTTTCCAATCAAGTTCAGATCGATGCTGTCTTTTGTCACTGCTATAGATGACCTGGTTCAAGGGCTGGAAGATCACCCGCAAGGATGGTAGTGCATCTGGAACTACACTTCTGGAAGCTTTAGATGCCATCCAGCCCCCGAGCCGTCCTACTGACAAACCCCTCCGCCTGCCCCTGCAGGATGTCTACAAGATTGGAGGTGACGTTCTGCAATAATAATTTTTTCATACCATAACTAATGTTTAACCACATTAGATGACCCATTTCACCATCCCTCCGTTAGGTATCGGAACTGTCCCTGTTGGTCGGGTTGAGACCGGCATTCTAAAGCCTGGCATGGTGGTGACCTTTGCCCCTGTTAATGTGACCACCGAGGTCAAGTCTGTGGAGATGCACCACGAGGCACTTTCCGAAGCTTTGCCTGGGGATAACGTGGGTTTCAATGTCAAAAATGTCTCTGTGAAAGACATTCGTCGTGGAAACGTTGCTGGGGACAGCAAGAATGACCCACCACAAGAGGCAGCCTCCTTCACTGCTCAGGTGGGTTCAATTCCAGTAGCTTCAGTGCTGTTTTTAACATGCTGAACTGTTTACCGTCACCACGCTGCAGCTGCTAACACTGAATGACAGGTGACTATTTAGTCAAGTCCACATCCGCTCCTTAGGTGATCATCCTCAACCACCCAGGGCAGATCAGTGCAGGTTATGCCCCTGTACTGGACTGCCACACTGCACACATTGCCTGCAAGTTTGCTGAGCTGAAGGAGAAAATTGACCGCCGCTCAGGAAAGAAACTTGAAGATAATCCCAAGAACCTCAAGTCTGGAGATGCTGCCATTGTGGACATGATTCCTGGCAAACCCATGTGTGTGGAGAGCTTCTCTGAATACCCTCCCCTTGGTGAGTGTTATTGCATTCCTTGTAGAAATCTAACGATTATGAGCAGCGTCTTACTCTCAACTGGCTGTTGTGAATGCGGTTTGCAGGGCGCTTTGCTGTGCGTGACATGCGGCAGACTGTGGCAGTCGGCGTGATCAAGGGAGTTGAGAAGAAAGCTCCCTCTGGTGGCAAAGTCACAAAGTCTGCTCAGAAAGCCCAGAAGGCCAAATGAATATTGTGTTTGACTGCCAACTCCAGAGTCACATGTGACAGAACAGAGGTCACCCAACTGAATCCCATTGGCTATTTAAACTCCATAGTGACAGACTGCTTAATTGTTCCAATGCATCGCAAAAGTATCAGGAGGAAAAAAAACCATAACAGTACTTAAGTTTGACTTTTAAATTCATAATGTGAAATGTATTTGTAATATTAGCGTGTGACAATTTGGAATGTGATCTTTTTTGGGTTATGACCATGAATATACCATGTGTGATAGTCAAAACTCGTTGACAGGAAAATGTATGACCTCTTCTGCTCTGGAGTGCAGTTTAACTCGCCCTCAACAGATCCTCACATCGTTGTCTTGATTTTAGTGTTTGTTCACAGTTTAATGTGTTTTCATGTTCTGCTGCTGTTAAAACTTCTTAGTCTTTCAGACTATGTTAGCTTTAAAGAAATGTGAAAAATATTTTAAAATTGGTGCACATAGCGCGCATGCAAATATTTTGCACATAAAGAATCTCCAAGCACTTTGATTGGCGTGAAGCTGGTCCAGCACAGGCACTTAACCTTAATTGGCTTTAGCTTCTGCACCTTATTGTTCAAAGTATTAAGGCCATGTGTGTCACAATAAAGATGTTTCAACCATAATGTTAGTTTTCTTTGAAGATTGAATATACTACACTAGCACTATTTTTCACTAAAATAAACATTTTAGATTTAACTGGGAGAAAATATGCTTGCATTTTGTAGTCATAAGGTCTCCAGAATTCCTTAATTGAAGTCCGTAAATACTGTATAATGGCTTTATAAATATAATTAAGGCATTTTAATGACTCCCAACATGAAATAACACTTAGCCAGAAGAGGTCGCCCGAGGTCTATCACTGTAAGAGTCTTAAACAATTTAGCGCTGTAATAAACAGGTTACACCGACATCCCATTCAGGCGTAACTGTAATACATCATCAATGATGGTGTAACGACGTTTCTAAAATTCAACACATTGTTAAACCAGTAATCCAACCCCGGTTTTAACACGTACATTTTCAGACTAATACTAGAGCGTCTACACGTCCGGGAAAGTGTAATAAAATGTTCCCCTACAGGAAAGGGGAAAAAATAAAGACCCAATGGGAAGATGCATTTAAACCTACAAGAAATGAAGATACAGTAAAGCATAATTGCCGTGCAGAAAAGGCTTACCTGCTTACTCTGACATTGTTATCACAAACAGGCAGAGTATGCAATATTTTACATTTTTGCATTAGAGACCGCGCGTCAATACCCTCCACTGACGTCAGAGGGGGGTTATAAGCGCTCACGTCGTTACGTCAAATGCTTTACGCATGCGTGCCAGGTACCGCAGGACGATGGCAGGTAGAGGAAGTCAAGTCGCCGAGCTTTCCAGCGTCTCGTCAGCAAAGAACACCGAACCTACTTCGAAAAAGAGCGTTAAAAAGAAGGAGGACCTTCAAAAAGCTGGAGTAGAAATACCAACACAAGACGCGAAAAGCACCGGTGCGCGCGCGACACACACCTCACAGAGCAGAAAAACTCCAGAAGTTGCTCCACCACCTCCATCCAGCTCCAAGAGCTTTAAAAAGGAGGACTGCAAAGTTAAAACAGCTGGAGTGGAAATACCAACACAAGACGCGAAAAGCACCGGTACGCGCACGACACACACCTCACAGAGCAGAAAAACTCCAGAAGTTGCTCCAACACCTCCATCCAGCTCCAACACCTCCAGCTCCAAGAGCTTTAAAAAGGAGGACTGCAAAGTTAAAACAGCTGGAGTGGAAATACCAACACAAGACGCGAAAAGCACCGGTACGCGCGCGACACACACCTCACAGAGCAGAAAAACTCCAGAAGTTGCTCCAACACCTCCATCCAGCTCCAACACCTCCAGCTCTAAGAGCTTTAAAAAGGAGGACTGCAAAGTTAAAACAGCTGGAGTGGAAATACCAACACAAGACGCGAAAAGCACCGGTGCGCGCGCGACACACACCTCACAGAGCAGAAAAACTCCAGAAGTTGCTCCAACACCTCCATCCAGCTCCAAGAGCCCTGCAGACGAACACGCTGAGAGAGCTGCACTGGAAAAAGTTCCCAAAAGCTCGATAAAAAAATTGGACCGCACCGATCCACACAGAATCCTCCAAGATACCCTTGAGAAGTTAAAGATAAAAAAACAGGAGAGGTGCGAGTCGACAAAATGCGTAAACGAGATAGAGAAAATAATATCTGAGCACCTGAAAAAGAATTTGGATTGGTGCAAAGAAATTAGTCTGCTGAAGACGGGAAGTCATTATGAAAACGTTAAGGTAAGTGACATCGTAAAGTGTATTTTTTGTCCTCCTTACTGGAGTAAGTCACGGTCAAGCATGTTAAATGTGAACGTTTCAGATTTGCCAGCCTGATGAATTTGATGTGATGCTGACTATTCCTGTTGAGAGGGTGGAAGTTCAACATTTTGGAGAGGAAGGCGCGTTCTACAGCGTAGCCATGAAACGCCAGAAACATCCTTTAAACAGGTTTCTCAACGAAGACAACACGATCAAGGCCAGTGAAATGCTGGCAGAATTCCGGGATAAAGTGAAGGAAGTCGTGCCAACCATACCGCGTAAGTAATTCTGCGATTCTAAAGAAACGAAACGAGTGCGTAACTACCCCGCTGCTGATGCTGACGCAAAACTGAGAGGCAGTAGCAACACGGAAAGGCATCGACATCTTACGCACAGGTTACGCTGGCATATGCCACTGTCCTCCACATTTTACGTTTGGGTGACAATTTCCGTAAAGTTGGTTTCACGTTCGCACACTCGGAATTCTTTCTTCAATAACTAAGACAGTATAAGCAAGCGTGCCAAAACATGCCAATTCTTATTTCTGGCGACCAAGACAAATACCTACAACTTTGTTTACGTCAGGAATAGACGTATTTTAAATTGTAGACATGTTATTTTAAATGTACTGTAACGCTGCAATGTCAAAAGCATCATCTACAAATGACCTTAACACGGACGTTAGTGAACCGGCCATCGGACTCGTGCCTCGTCCGTCTCCCTGTATGTATTTTTATTGACCATGTAGTAGTGATGTTGAGCTCATCCTTAGAATAAAGGGGCTTACTTTTCCATAGGCAATAATCTGTGCTGGGTAATTGAATCAATGGCAATGGAAATTTAAACAAACTGACCACCACAAAGAGATGAGGTATAAATACCAATTCAAGATTTATAGGTTGTTTAGGATGCACATAATGTAATAAAACTTGTTTGGTGGTCTTATGATGGACCAGTTAAAAGCTATTGACTTTCGTCCGTGTTGAGGTTTATGCATAGAAACAACATAAATTGCGAATATCATCTGCAGCGTCTTTATGTGCGTGCAAACGACGGGAGTTTAATTCTGCAGAGGAGGCGGAATTCAGCACAATACCGGCATCATGATAAAGGGTCCTGAGGTCCTTCCCAATAAGAAAACGACAGGGCAACTCACTTCTACTGGCACCTATAAATGACTTTCAATAGCATTCAGTAGCGTAAACATCTGTGTGCTAGATAAACATAGGCACTTTAATGTCAAAGTCAATGATGAAGGCACAAAACAAGATGTCTATGTCGATGTGACATATGCCAGTGTAACCTGTATGCAAGATGTCGACGTCATTGACATATGCCAGCGTAACCTGTACGCAAGATGTCGACGTCATTGACATATGCCAGCGTAACCTGTACGCAAGATGTCGACATGACATATGCCAGCGTAACCTGTACGCAAGATGTCGACGTCAGTGACATATGCCAGCGTAACCTGTAAGCAAAATGTCGACATGACATATACTAGTGTAACCTGTACGTAAGATGTCGACGTGACGTATGCCAGCGTAACCTGTACGCAAGATGTCTACATCAGTGGCATATGCCAGCGTAACATAAGATGTCAATGCCTTTCCGTGTTATCACCGCTACTGTGCAAACTTTGTGCCATTCTAGATGAGATTGAAGTGGAGCGCAAGAGAAAGGGGTGTCCGGCCGTAACCCTGGAGGTGAAGCAGAACCGAAAAAAGATTTCTATCGACTTTGTGTTGAGTCTGGAGGTCAACAAATCAAGTTGGCCTAGTTTCACTGCAAATGGTTTCATGGTCGACAACTGGCTCGGCAAAAAAGTCAAACAGGACCTGAAGCGTAAACAATTTTATTTGGTGCCAAAATATGAGGGTATAGGCAGCGCAGAGAAAGAAGGAGTTGTTGCCAAAGGTAGGCTAGCACGGCGGTAAACACCAAAATATTCTTAACATACGTAAATATAAAAAATCAACAGCATTTGTTTATATAGTATACTTTATAAATAACATACTTGCTATGTACTTCCAAAGATCACCTGAAAATTAAAAGGATAATGCATATTTTGCACAGACACTTGGCGCATCTCTTTCTCGCATGTTGAGAAGATTATCCTAAATGACCACGGTGCGTCCAAGACATGCTGTCAGAAAGGCTCCGCTGCGTGCTGCAGGTAACGGCACCGCTGTAACGCACGTCTGAAGTCATTCTTTACGTGCAATCACACACATGACACTAATCGGACACTACAGGAATTTCGTGGTCATGTTATGTTTTTTTTTATTTTTTATGAACGATAATTTTTTTAAACAGGAAGCCATGTCTGAAACTTCTGAAGTACCTGCTGCAGCGGCTAACCGAGGACCACCCCAAGGAAATGTCCAAGTTCTGCTCTTATCATGCTAAGACGGCACTGCTCCACGCATGCGCAACCCGAGTGAAGGATAGCGAGTGGGCGGCGGACCAGCTGAGCCACTGCTTCCAGCTGCTACTGGAGGACTTTGAGAAGCACCTGAGAAGAAAAGAGCTCCACAATTTTTTTATTCCCTCACACAACCTGCTCGAATCTACAGACAAGAAGAGCTGCGAGTTTCTGGCAACGCGCATCGAATACCAGCGAAACAATGGCTTCCCGTTGTTTTGTTAAATTTTTTAAAAAAGTGAATAAAAAGCACAGCACGAGTTAACTTTCAAATTTTACATTTACTTCAGTTGCATCCATGGCATGCATGAAATGTACAAACGCAGTTAACTCCCTACTACCTAGAGGTGGTGGTGAAGTTCACTTGTAGCTTCCTATTGTTTTACTGCACCACCTGTCCCCGTCCTCAAGGTACGACTGACTGTCCGAGATGTGCCAGTGTTGGGGCCCTAGATGTAGCTCCCAAATAAATAAATAAATAAATAAAATACAAAAACTGCAACATGGGGTCTAGTTTACTCAGAAACAGAAAGATTAAGTTAAATTCTTTTAGAGATTTTATTTGAATATCACCAACAAAAAAATGGTTTGCTTGTATCCAATGGGTAAATATTATAATAACAGTTATGCAAACTGAACAACATAGCCCATTTTATTTGGGTTACATGCCCCTAATTAAAATGTGCTCTCTGGAACAAAACCTTAGCAAAGGTGATAGATAAACCGGCCTCTTCTTTCTAAAAGCAAAAGGTTCAATTTAATCAGTTGTAAGAAATCTATTGACTTCTGCGTGAGAAATCAATAAAATATTCAAACACCATTTTAATTATAATAATTTTTAAGATGTTATAGCAGTGCCCCTACTGTTATATTGAGTAAATTCAATTAAGCGAATGTCTATTTTTGGAAGAACGTGAGCCATTAACAAACTAAAATAGTTATGTATTAGGTACATTAGTTATAAAATGCCTGAGAGATTTTTTTACTGGCTTTTTCTATCACAATGACAAATCGTGGTAATCAACCCACATGAATTAAAGAAAATTACAAGTAACATTCTTCAGATAATCAATAAAAATAAAAATAAAAGAATCAAGTATGGTAATAAATTCTGCCCATTACCGACTGGTATAGTTTTACCTGCGTAAGGTCAGAAGCGCCAATTACAGTCGTCTCTGAATCTGTCTCTTCCTCTCTGAGCCCCGCCCCCTCTCCCACCCCCTCGTGGTTTGGTAGGGAACATGTCCTTCTCTCTCCGGTGCTTTTCATAGCGCTCTGCCATTAGTACCAGCTCTTCCGGTACTTCCTACAACACAGCAGAAGCAGCGTGAATTATCGGGTTACCTTTTCTCCCCATTCGCCTAATGAACAGATCTCTGGTGTGGAGACAGCGCTACCTGGCCAGCTCTCTCAAGAATGTGTATGAGTTCAGCTGCCATCTTCCAGTCTCCTCTTGTAACCAGGGTAACAGAAGTCCCGGATCGGCTGATAAGTGGTTTAAGGGTTGTTAACACACGAGACTAATGAGCAGTCTAGTCTAGGTGGCGGTCGGACACAACACTCACCCGGCACGACCCGTTCTCCCAACTCGGTGCACATACTCTTCTATGTTGCGTGGAAAGTCATAGTTGACAACATGGGTGATGTCATGAACATCTAGTCCTCTAGAAGCCAGGTCGGTGGCGACCAGAATACGGACCCGTCCTGCACACAGTCAACAGAACCACAAATATGTTGATCCTCACTGAATTCTACTAATTGCACTCAGCACGAGAATCTGAATATTCAGTCAGTGCAAGACGGCCTGAGGGAGCGAGAAAATGTGTAGAACACACCACAGCTGACAGACAGAAACTAACAGTCAGAGAGAGAGAGAGAAAACCTACCTTTGGGGCTCATTACTAACTGATGTACACTTAGACATGCGGACACACTCCACATGAAAGTCACTGCAACAAAAGGCTTTCAGGGCTCACAAAAAGTTTACTTGAAAAATTGGACGTGATTTGGGATGGTGTGTGAAACATGACATATGAATATTGGCTCCTGTAGTTTAGTAGTAGTCTGACTCAATGGTATCTTGAATTCTGGCCTATCTGTACTATTACCTAGGATGAATTCTGTGATCAGATGCAAAGCACTGTTGTAAGTCGCTCTGGGTAAGAGCGTTTACTAAATGCCGTAAATGTAAATGAATCTCCACATGAGAGTCACTGCAACAAAAACAGGTCTTTCAGGTTTGTTTCATTCGACAGATGCATAGAGAGGAGGAGGAACCATCAGGATTATGCGTTCGGCATATTCTCAAATGAAAGAAGAATTCCACATTACGCTTTTAGCCTCCTGACATTCTGACAATATAGGAGCACACAGAAAAATGTACAAGCAGCAACTGGATATGCCTTTTGATTACCAATCCAAAGAAATTAAAAATGTATTAAAATATTTATTCAGACTGAGAACCGAATCCAGTTACACATATACATTATTTGACCAACATTCACACAGAGTACAAAATACGGTGTTGAATGAAATTCTGATTTGAAATTTGACTGACACAATGGAACCATGGCAACTCAAAACAAGGTGGCCAACTCAAACGCATCCTAAAAGGGGAATCCCCAGGTGTGAACCATAAACCTACATGACGTTTACATACAGGAAGCAAGTGCCATATAGTCAGTCAAATAGCATGTACCTAAGCTCTACACTCACAACATTAAACAAACAATCTCAGCTTTTGTGATATACTTGTCTCATACCATCTTTGAAGTCCTGCAGGGCCTCTTCTCGGTCCCGCTGCTCCCTGTCCCCATGCAACGACTGGACGGCTATCCCCCGTAGACACAGGTCACTGGACAGGTCATCCGCCCTGCGTCCCCACACGGAGAAGACAGACACAAACGGGAAGAAAGGACTAGTCCTGCGTTCATTGCAAAAATTAAAAGTGCACTTATTATTTTTCTTTAGAAATGTGAATGGAGGTCTGGGGTGTATCACATTTACACTCTTAGTGTTTCGTTCTAAAGCCATTTCCTGTAAACTGTTGTTTTATGCAATATGAAATCTGTGCTTGGGCAACAGATGCATAACAAGGCGAAGAGGAATTATTTCAAATTCAAACAGGTCGTCATCGGTACAGACGGAACATGACAGAGGTCATTCCTGAGTCAGCTAGCGGTGCACGTTCACCACTAGTGACCGATGGCAAAAAGACACCAGGAAACATCTGAATTGATAAACATCTCTAGTTGCAGACTTACACAATCTTTTTTCCAACAAATATCAACACTTTGTCCTGTGGCTCCATGTTGTGGATGAAGTCAAAGATGTATGCCTTCTTCTCCTCTTCCTGCACACACAGGACCGTCTGCTGTACGGTGCCCACCGCCTATAATTCACAGAGGCACACGTGGCATTTCAAGGGGATTCTCCACAGATCTTTAAAAAATTTACCAGAGAAATGTTCATCACAAAAGTCTACACTACACCTTAAGTCAGTGTGTTCATCTATCCGTAACCATCAATGCACCCTTAAAATCCTTTTATTGTGCGTATTTAATACTCTCGATGCAATTTCATATTACACAATAAAACAGTGAAGCCACAAGAGGAAATGCTTCTGACTTTGGGCCTTAATCTAAAGAATGAGCTACAACTCACTGCTAGATCTAAGGTGCCCACATACACCATCATGGGGTCTTTCAGGTAGGACTTGGCCAAACGTCTCACGCCTGTGGGCCATGTGGCACTGAATGGTCCAACAGACGAAGTATGGAAAAAGACAAAGTTTGTTCAGTTAGAAAAACTTAGTTAGTTTGCTTTTTACACACTCACTACAATGTCTCTTACCTGGTCATAATTGTTTGCCTGTCACGTCGAATATCCAGAATGATTTTCATGATTTGTGGTTCAAACCCCATGTCCAACATTCGATCTGCCTCATCTAATACCTGTTTTAAACAAACAAGAAAAACACTAATGACAAATGTAGGCATTTGAATAATGTGCTATTTCAACATTATACAGTAGGGTCCTTGCTTTTGTGTGTGTGTGTGTGTGTGTGTATGTATCAGACACAGAATATCACCTACACTTCAGCTCCCAACATGCTCTACACATACCAAGTAGGTGATGGATCGAAGGTTAATGAGCTCGTTCATTTGTAGATCGTTTAATCTTCCTGGCGTGGCAATCACGATGTCAACACCACTGGTGACCATCTTTATCTGGGCTCGTCTATCACCACCTCCATAAACACAGATACTGTATACCCAGGGGAAGGTTTAGCAGGTGTTTTAGTGCTAGGTTCTGCACCATGGACGACAAGCAATGTACCCCCCCCCCCCCCCCCCCCCAATATTTAAAAACAGTATGGAGACATGACTATCAAACTTGACTTGCGCACAACAACCTTAATCCCAAAGAGCATCGATACTCCTTTAAAATACTAAACGTTCCTTCAGTGTATTTGGCACTAACAGCATGGGCTGGTGTGTGTGTATATATATATATATATATATATATATATATATAGACGCACCTTTTAAAGTTTTTATATCTGTACTTATTACACTCTGCTTCAATCTGGAGGGCCAGTTCACGAGTGGGAGTTAAGACCAGCATGCCAGGGCCACCTCGCTGGTCTCTGGGCCTGCAAATAGACATGAGATGAGATTGGGACATGCGTTGGCACGTGAGGCGGGACGGGGACGTGAGGCGGGACGGGGACGTGAGGCGGGACGGGGACGTGAGGTGTGGGCTGCAAGCAGCAACTCGCACTAGTCATGTGAAGGAGATCAACACACTGTTCAGTGCTCCTTTCATTTCACTGAGGAAAAAAATACCTACAGTCGACAGCATTTTTGTTATCCAGCAAAGCTCTAAATGACTCTGCTCAGTCTTTGATTCACACGTGTGTAGAAGTTAGAGGGCAAAAAGAGTAAAAACAAAATGGAGTGCACTCTTACACAGGCTGCTGGTCCATGTGAATGAAACCAGGGAGCAGGTAGGCCAGGGTCTTCCCAGTGCCGGTCTGAGCAATCCCAATCAAATCCAGGCCACTCAGGACCACGGGCCACGCCTGAGACTGAAACGAGAATCAGAGCTGAGACTGCAGGCGGTACGCAGGTCCCCAAGTGCTGCACATGGACCAACAGAAAGAAAGGTCACGAAAGGACGAATGAGCGATTATAACATGGAGGTGGTGGAACAGGTTGTTCACACCCTGTCCTAGAAAAGCTGAGACTGATTTGCATTGTTCTATTCATGAGGAGAATCATGTTCCCAACAACCCACCCAGTTAACAACTTTTAGCTGAGATGTTTCGAGTTGGCACATCCTTAACCACTCAATCAGATTCAGTCTTTCTGTTTATGATCGCCAACCTCCCTTTCTGAGGCAAGTTCCTTTCCTTCTCAGAAAAGGTGAGACTTTACAGGCCAAGAACTTAAGAATACAAGGTGAACTCGGGTCTGTTACTAAAGCCTCTTATTAAAGCTCACATCTCAGGGTCTAAGAGCAGATGGGCTGCACCATGACTGAAGCAGGAAGCAACGTCCTCGACTCCAGCAAGGAAAAACTCAAAGGAAGCACTTCTACCTTCTTTCCCAGCGTTAGGTCGGGTTCCAAAATGACTGTGACCAAGGACTGACTTCACTTTCTGTTAAACGAATCATGATCATTCCCATGCCACGCATTAGCATATTATATTTAAACGATAAGGTTAGCCATTGTTTAAAATAATCTGCTAATGTGTGACCTGGGAATGATCATGATGATTTGAGAGTTCATGAGTTAGCTAGCTAAGCAACAGATTTGATAACTACCTTCATATTCCATTAGCTTACATAATGGTACGGTTACTTTCCATGTCTGCATGCATCTGCTGCGTGTGTGTGTGTGTGTGTGTGTCTGCTAGTGTACTTTATTCAGGAGGTAGTTATTATATAAATTATTTCTCCTGTGAATTGCACAATGTCCAAAATACACAATTGCGCAAAGTACCCAATTATTTTCATGCCATGTCAAAATAGCAGCACCTGAATTTCCACTTTTCTCTGAAGATCTCTGCATTCACAACTGATACTCCGCATGAATGGTAATGACTCATTGTGGAACCCTGACAAATCAAAATAGGGTTGCCAGTGTGGAATAAACTCCGCACTGGCAGGTTTATACTTTAAACCACATGACTTCAGTCTGTTGGTAATGTAAAATGTAAGCTCTTCATGATTTATGACTGAAATACAACACTTCTAAATATTTTATTATAGCCACACAGTTATGAAAACAATACATTTCTGATCATTTTCATCTTTTGACACAAAAAGCGAATGGCTTTCAGAACACTTCAAGTAACGTACTGCATCCGTCAAGAATGAGAGTGAAGACGGTTTAGTACAGGGGTGCCCAATACGTCGATCGCGATCTACTGATCGATTGCGAAGGAAGTGTGGGTAGATCGCATGACATTGAAAAGTAGGGGATGAATTACAAAAAAGAGATAAATGACAGGGTATCATCCATCTGCACTGACAGTTGTCTTGTGATTGACATACAGGGTAGCCAATCGGACGTCTGAACTTTTGACACCCTATGCATGCGCGTTAAACTGCGTTAACGTGTTAGCTTGCTGCACAGCTAGCCTCCAATTTATTTAAACTAAATACAACAAAGGGTATAAAAATGAGTGCCGTAGCTGGTCCGAGTAAGAAGCCTAAAACCTACCACTTCATACAGAATGGGAGGAGGATTTGTTTCACTATGTCATAAGTGCGTTTGCCTCATCTGTCAGTGTGCCATTGTTATTCCAAAGAAGGGAAACGTAGAGCGGCATTTTCGGACTGTTCAAGCATCATTTTGGGTGTCACTTCATTGTTAAACACAAGACGTCCTTCCAAGATGGAGAGATGATAAGAGGCATTGGTTGAAGCCTTGTTCAGAGGCTTTAAAAATAAATCTGAAATATAATCTTCAATCAAAGCTCTCCAGCTATTGAGGAATACAGTCACATAGGCGCTCTGAAGCCATGGCCGAGGATTTGACCCAGCAACTTGGGAAGGATATTGCAGACTGCGAGTGTTTCACGTTACAATTAGCAATACTTTATAAATATAAATAAATAAAATACCTTATTTATCCTAAAAGGAAAGAAAGAGTACACAATAATAAATAGTAGTAATAATAATAATAATAACTTAAATAATGATAATATAGAAGAAATACATTTGCTTTGCATTTTTATTGTAGGTAGATCATTTTGACTTGTCATCTTATAAGTAGCTCGCAAGCTGAAAAGGTGTGGGCATCCCTGCCATTATATAGGGTCATTGTATTATTTTATATTTGTACCCAACCAGGTTCAAAGGTCGACCACATGGGTTGGAGACATTCTGCCCATGTTCACAGGCCGTGCTGCCCCCATTGTGTGTGTGTGTGTGTGTGTGTGTTACCTGAATGGGAGTTGGCTTTTGAAACCCAACTCTGACTATATTCTCCATTATCTCAGGAAAGTCAACGAAAGCCTCTTCGAACGTGTACACTGGGTTCGGGACGGGCCGCTTCCCTTCCTCTCTCAGATCGTCCACAAACACGTTGTTATTTTCTTTTCTGTTGGACAGAGAAACCAATACAGATGGTAACCAAACCGAAATGCTCATCTTCAGTACTGATGATCATAGTAGATGGTGTGATGATGAAAACACACAAGTCTCTCTTTCTCTATACCTAAACACTCCCAAAAGAGCACACACAGCCACACTGTTCTGTGATTTCTTTTTTTTTTTTTAAGCAACACAATAATAAATATGCAATACAAAAAAAAAAAAAAGAAATTATTCACAATGTGTTAACTGGGGTAAACCTATCAAACAGCAAGCACCTATGTGGAAAAAGATCAAAGGAGTTTTTCTTTATTACTCAGTAAATAAAGGTTCTCACAACACTCATTTGGTGTTGAGAGCCCTCTGCTGGACGAAAATGCACATGTACACTACAGAACATACGGAAAAACACACATCCAAGAAGATAGCAATAAAATGCTATTTTCCTAAATTGTTTTACAGAAATTATAATACTAGTATATCTACAGGGAAAAACCCTGCTGTTCCATATGACCTTATGCCACAGGAAGTACATTTTAGGGCTAGATCCCCAAATACATGAACCTATATTCATTCAAAAAAAGATTACAGACCACAAGGAGGACAAGAGAGGGTTCTTTAACCTTTACCTGCATTTTAGTTGCTGAACACAACTGGTAGAGAGAACCCCCTGCTGGCTAGTCTAAGTCATCTCCCACACACACACACACACACACACACACACACACACACACACACTTGCCTCCATATTCTGACCTCTTCTGCACTGCGCCTGGCCACAGACTCAGCCTCAATGTAAAAATCCTTCTTCAGGGCTGGAAGGTCTAGACCAATAAACAGAGCACTCATTAGGGATCCAACTACACGTAAAAAGAACCAGAGTAAAACAAGCATTCAGGCAGCTACGGTTCCTCCCCTTCACTCTATGGGCTCAACCATGATTCTATGCTGTATCTTCAACCACACATCGCAGCTACTTGTAGCCGAAAAGCCCCTAGTTTTCATCAAAATAATAACTGCATGAAATAACGAATTAATACTGAAAACATTCACGGAATAATCAGTGGAACCAAATGAAACGGGCTACGGTCTCTCGCCCTGTGAGACGTGCTACAGTACATGTTCTGTGTCAGGTGTACAGAACAGAACAGCCTGTAAGGCCGGACAGCACCAGCAATCCAGCACACAGCATATGGGTATTTGTCAAATGTGGTGAATCACTTCTTCATTCAGTTTGCTATGAATAATCTTATCCAATACTTCAATTCTAGGCCTTTTGTGCCCACATTAAACAGCTTATGGTGAAAATAAGCAGCAGCTTTTTTTCCTCAAAAGCCAACAACAGTTGAACAAACTTTAATTTGAGAGGAATTTATCAAAATGATTGAAAAAGTAATCAACCGACAACAGTGCACGTCGTTAGCCATCTCCCTTCAGCGTAACCCACCTTGCCACTTCATAGTCTCATATTTCTCCCTATTCTCCCTTAAGGCATTCCAGTCTATGGGTGTGGAGGTGGGGCCAGCTGATGACTGTAAGGCAGTCCGTGACCAGCAGGAGGTACTCTTCACTCCAGGACTCTCGCTGTCTATAAAGAGAGGGTATACTGTTAAATACTGTGTCATGAATAGGCATGATAGCTCATTTACATTAAAATTTATATGCATATATTTGTATATATGCATAATGAAATACCATATTTTCTGGACTATTTTTTAAATGGAAAATATTGTATAAGCCACACCAGGCTATAAGCCGCATATATCTACTGAACTGAATACAGTGAGTCCCCGCTTAACGACGGGTCTGGTAAACGACGGACCGGAGTTATGACCGACTTTTTTTTTTTTTTTTTGCGCGGTGGAGCAGTGGCAGCACAGTGTAGTGTTGTGGAGTGTTGTGTATGATAAGCTGAGGCAGCACAGCCTCCACCGCAGCCCATCTTGGCAACGCGATCGCTCTTTCTCGCGCTGTACGCACGCACGAGAACATTGTTAGTTTTTATTCTATACTGTATTTACGATCAAAGCGTATCTAAATCTAGGGTCACACTTAACAACGAAAACTGCTTTACGACGGACTTTTCAGTCTCAAACCCCGTCGTTAAGCAGGGACTCACTGTACATTTAACTGAACTGATCAGTTTCTGAACAGTGCCTGTAGCATTTCATGTGCGACCGTTTTGGCTTTCAGCCTATGTTGTGGCCAATTCAAACTCCCCTTGTTTATCCGCGCATAAAGACGCAATAGATGATATTGTCGATTTATGTTTCTATGCATAAATAAGAGCTAGACTTTAATTAACCATCACAGCAAACAGCACGGCATTATCTATGCCCAAAGCCACACTGGCTCAAGAGTGTTAATTATTTTAAATAAAATACACACTGGCTATACCGAAGTTCACCTCTGACCATGATTTTGCAGTATTACAGCAGTATTATGTCTAAATATCTAGTTAGGACAAAACTAGAGTGCTCAATGAACTGAGTTATAATCACTGTAACTCCCGAATATCATCTGTAGCGTCTTTATGCGTGTGCAAACGAGGGGACTCGGAATTTGGCACAACACATGTTGGTTTGGAAAAATGTATCCATCGTGCCTGCTGCTTGCATGTGCTAAATTAAATTGAGCACCTCTTCAATTTACAATCTTGTCCTACTACCTGATTCACTTTCTGCTCCGCCCCCTGACGGGTGAAGAAACATCTACAGAAAAGCCGCACCCCATTATAAGCCGCATCGTTCAAATCGCGGGGGAAAGTAGCGGCTTATAGTCCGGAAAATACAGTGTGTGTGTGTATATATATATATATATATATATATATATATATATATATATATATATATATATATATATATATATATATATATATATATATATGATATTCTCTCCTATCCCTTAATGAGACAAATCAGCAAGAGCCTGTACTTAATTGTCACAAAAATGAAATGGGTGAAATGTACCAATAGTTTAGCCCCCTGAAATCAACTGAGCATGTCCACCTATTGAGGTCGAGACAAGGCCATCTCAACATAAAGGGTTAGGCCATCTAAACAGTGTGGATCTGCTCTTCACGACCATGTTTGTACCATTCTGGGGCCAAGACACACTGGACCCCCCAGAAATCAGCTCCTCGATCATAGTCTGGGCTTTCTGCTGAACATCACTGCTGCCAAATATCAGCAAGTCCCCCTCATACTCCCCGCGGTTAATCTAGACAAAACATGAGGAGAAATCAGACATGGATTGTTTTATTTATATATAGTTACCTCGCTAAACACTGGTGTTTATATATATATATATATATATATATATATATATATATATATATATATATATATATATATATATAAACACCAGTGTTTAGCGAGGTAACTACACATGTCTATTAGAAATGTAATAAAGTGAGAACAGAAACACAGAGTGTCAACAGTGCGCCAACACCAGTTGATGAACCACACCACCAGGTTTGGAGATGATGTCCCTCAGCTCGGACTTGCCTTTATTCTCGCCCCACTACTCTCCTCCAGTTCACGGATCTTCCCGCCTCCTCGACCTGGGGGGGGGGGGGACAGAGGTGTGATATGTGACCCTTACAACCTGCCACATCCGATCTCAACACACCGGTTAACGTGGCTGAACAAGCGGGGGCGAGACGCGTTTACCGATGATCCTCCCGATCAACGCGTTTTCCACGCGGAGAGACACGGGCCGCCTGGAACCGGACCCGTCGCCGTCGACGCCGAACACGCGGCCTTCTCCGCGCCATCTCCCGCCGTCGCGGGAGTCACCGCGGACCGCCGCGCCGTCCAGCCCCGCGTCTCCGTCTCGCCGGTCTCGCCACTGCGGACGGTCCCGGCTCGGTTTCCCGCGTGGCGCTCCGCCGCCGAAGCAAACGACCTCTCTCGGTACACCGGAGGGGAACGTCGGCGCCGCACGCGCGCCGGTACCGACGCCCGGGGGTCTCGTGACGGCGACGCCGCGCTCGTCGTACTCGTCCTCCCAGTCCGACATCACGGAGAGCAAGAAGAGGATAACGGTGACGTCAGCGGAGTAATGAACCCGGTGGCGTCGGGCGCGCGCGCGCGTCAATCACCGCCCGCTGACGTCACCCACGGAGCGTTGTCGTTCGGACCCGTGACGTGTCACGTCGTGTATTCTTGATTTGTTATTACAGGCTAAGGGTTTGTGAGGTACTGGATTTTAAGCAGGGCTCGACTGGTAATCTGGTGTACCGGGTGGGCCGACAGTCCTCAGGGGCAGATGGAGTTTTTTTCCCTCCATTTTTTCCTTAGAGACCGGCCCACAATTTAGAGGGGGCGGCCCATTGGCCCATCTTCAATATAGACAGTGGACTGAACCAATCAGGATATAGGACGGAAGCGGCCCCACCCTTTCTCTGCGTGGTCCGCTGTGACTCCCGCTACGTTCAGCGTTGAGCGCGTTGTTAAAGGAGAGGCAGCATGGAGCAACAGAAGCGGCAGAAAGGGGGAGCGGAGAATGCTACAAAATGTGTAAAAATCACAGACATGTTCGCTGCTGTAGCCTCCACGTCCTCTGTAGGTGAAGACAGCAGCAGCAGATAGCACTATGCTGTGGTTCAACGTGTTTTAAAAACTCAAACAAGTGAAATTACAGATTAAAAGCATACATACATAAATTACAAGTCGGTTATTGTGCTCCGCTAATTATAAGGGGCCGGTCTAAACCAAAAATGCCAATGATGATTTTTTGTCCCAGTCCAGCCCTGATTTTAAGCCTTAAAACAATGCAAGTTAAACAAGAACAAAACTCTGTTCAAGTCTTTATTGAAGTATGATAAAATTTAATTTTGCATTTTTTCAATCCCAGAGCATCAACTCTGTTATGTGCACATAGTCGTAATAAATTAATCTGCATGACAGAACTCTAACATTATCGAGCATGTATATTAAGGCCAGTTTTGTGTAATAAATTACTGAGTTAGTGGCAAACAAAAGAAATGCTACTTTTAACTAAAACACATGAACTAATTAGCCTACACAGCCAGGCAGAATGTGCAATTACCCCAACCTAAAATCTTAACAGTTTCCATAAGAGTTCAGAGTAAAAGTAGTGTAGACAGGTCAAACTGTAATAAAAGGCAGAAAGGCATCATGAAGCATTTACTAACCAAAAGTGTTAAATCAGATTATTAATATTCTACAAAGATACTCCATAAGCTAGAGAATCCATAGAAAACAACAAAACAAATCAATGTTCAGAATCTTATGTACCACCGTTTTTTCTATGTACCTGTATTACAAATATAACACATTTATGTAAAAACCATTCATCACATTTGCAGGTTTCTCCTAAATCTCTGAACAATTGTGCACCCAATTGCTGCAGGCTACAGTGCCAAGATCATCCTCAGTGTGAACCCGGGAGGCTCGAACAGTTTCAAATAAACTTCAGATTAGCCTAGCATGGCTCACAAAATACACATAGATAATGACATAATGATATACAAGTTACATTCTAAGTTATATTTGATCAACAGCTTAGCAAAAGCATGTATAATACCAATCAGTATAGAACCTGAATGGAAAATTAAGAGAACAATAAATGTTGATGGACATTTTGGGTTTAAGACTGCAGGATACAGGAATAAAACAGAATATAAATGATAAAGTATGTAACATATGCTACAGTGAAAACATAATTACAAAATAATGATGTTGGTACAGGTTCCCAAACAATCACTTAAGTAAAAGAGCAATCGTAACTTGTTCATTTGTTGTAGTGTTAATGTGTTGCAGGCCAAAAATGCAATTTATTGTTGAATCAATGCTCTAATGAAATTGGTCAGTTTATCGACCCCCCCCCCCTCTCAAAAAAAAAATTAAAAAACACCCCCCCCCCCCAAAAGAAAATAACTGGTGTTAAATTTCATGGTGTAGTGAACAATACCAGAGCCCAACCACACAGGGAGATTAATAGTGTACCTTAAGAAGCATTTAGGATCTTTAAACAAATGTTTAAGCATTTAAACAACAACAAAATCAACTGAACTATATCTGTAGAGTGTAGACAGCCACAGAAATGTACAGTGCCTGTTACCAAAACTTGTAAAACATTTGATTTGTTGGCTAAGTAAGACAATACATTTATGAACAGAGCATAAAAAGAGACTGAATTGTGAATTCTAAGACTGAGTAGGTGTGATCTATTAATCATAAATGCATAAATACTCTCAATCTGTGCTGTTGCGTTTTTAACATGCAGTGCCCATGCAAGACAGAGATCGAAATCATTCAGTACCATAATCTTTCTTTTTATGCAATTGACCTTTTTCTTACTAAATGATCCCTTCTGACAACTTCCCCATGCAATGAAATGTATGAACATAAAGTTATGAGAAACACAATGCCTTTTCAACAAATGACACTGTTTAGAGAACATAGGGTGTGAAGCTGGCACACCTTTTCCTTTGGAAAAAAAGCACATAAGGGAATAGAGGTGATGTCCAGTCTCCACAGCGAGGCCACCGTGTGTTTGGGTCACTTTAGGCGAACATGTGGCAGTCTCTGGGACTCTGAGCTGCCCTGGGGCTCAGCCTGGGTGCGTGCTGGCCCCTCTCCCGTTTGTACGAGCTCAGAGGAGAAGCTGTCTGTGCTCTGCTGAGGGAGTAGGTTGATGTTGGCCTCACTGGTGGCCAGTTCCTTGTCACTGACAAAGAGTTCTACCTCGGCCCAGTCGGCCAGGGTTTCCCGGTCGTTGGACTCGTTGTTGCTGCTGCCACTGCTTCGAGCAGACAGGTTGGGGTGGCAGTCTCCACCAGATGGCAGCATCAGGTTTTGAGCAGAGAGGGACTTCCCCATCCCCCGGTCTGTCTGCAGAGGGTTGGTGGCTGTTGAAGACAAGAGCCCCAGTGGATTCATCTCAAGACTCAAGTGTCTCCTCCAGGATCCCTCCTCCTTGGGGCTGCGTTCCACTCTGCTCCGTAGCTGCACCGGGCTCTGAGAACACTTGGCCTCTCTGGCAGAAGGAGCTTCAGTCTGGGGGTTGAGGAGACGAGTGCCGGGGCTCTCCACCCCACCTTCCTGCAACGTCTCCGAGATCAGACTCGGAGGCCTGCTCGGGGGCAGAGGGGTCATGGGTGGAAGCTGGAGGGTGTGTGTGTTGGGGTTGGTGGCAGGAAGCGTCCTGCTCAGGTCTGGGAAGCTGGGATGACCTCGAGAAAGGTTGTTGGGGGTTAGGATTGGTGGAGGTGAGGCTGGATAGAAACTGTCTGGGCTAGATGGTCTGTTCTGGAGCAGTGGAGAAGGTGAGAATGAGGAAGTGGAGGTTTGGTAGCTACTGCCCAGGTTGAGTTCACTGGGGGCCAGGACGAGCTGTAGGCCACGTGGGAGGTTAGCACTGGCGGAGCAGGAAAGCTCGCTGCCTGTGGGCTGTGTGGAAGAGGACAGATCCTTACTCTGAATGGAGCTGTGGTAGTCAGAAGTCTGCTCCAGCTCAAACAGAGGAAGAGCTGATAGGCTCAGCACTGATGAAGAGCCTTTCTGGAGAACCTGGCGGTAGATATCCAGCAAGGAGTCCAGCTTTGACTCGATGGACTGCACCTGCATCGTTGGAAACAAAATGACTTAGACAAATTAGTGCTTTTTCATATTTTCTGTGTATCTCTGATATTTAGGTTGAACAATGAACTTAAGAAAAAAATCTAATTATTCAACAAATATTAATGTGGCCAGTTAACATGCAAAACACATTCAGTATGGCATGAAAACATTTACGAAAACATATAATTTGCTGTAGCAGCATCCTTTTTATATTCAAAGCATGGTAATCACAACAACACACACGTAGCTCTGTGAGTGGTATGCATGTTGTAGTTCATCTGTATTAGTGCTGTTTGCCATATAACGTTTTATGACGAATAACAGACTACTAACACACTTTGTGAATGTCCACTTGGTTGTCTCTTGCCAGCGTCCCCGGGTGTCTCACCTGTCTCTCCACCTTACACACGCGTCCCAGCATGCTCACATCATGCTCCAGTGTCTCCCCTTCAGGGAGGGTCCTGTCCCTCATCTTTCTGTCCATGGGAATATGTCCCTTCCCCAAGATCTGGTCCACCCTGCGACACAGAAGGAGCGAATAAGCACAGGACCAAGTCCTGCATGCAGCTCGGGACAGGACGGCGGTTCCAGCTAGTGAAGAGGAAAGTCCATTAGAGTTTGACAGTTACGCCACCATCTTGTTAATCAGAAAGGAATTATTCAACAAAAAGGTAACAGAAGCTACTGTATTTAAATCCCAGTATGTGACAATATTTTAACCTTAGGAGTTCAAAATACATGAAGAATTAACTACTAACTACTGTCCCTTACATCAAAACATGAACATTGTAATGACATTTTAAATATTGTCAAAGTGAGGCATTAGATTTCACAGCTTTCCATTGGCATCATCATGCAAAGAAACGAGTTAAGCCGCAAGCAACTGCAAATGTCTAGATCAGCACAAAACAAGTGTTACAAAGATGTTACAAATGTTAACTTTGTTTGGAAAACATTACTGTGATGTAATGTGAACCATTGCATTATGTAATGTTAAACATTACAGAGCATATTTTACATCACCTTGGAATAAAATGCTGATGCCAGTCTAGGACTATCAAAAAGGCCTGACCAGTTCATCATCGAAGGTTTTAAACTATCAGCAGATCTTGAAAATACCATGTGATATGCAGTGATGTTATGTGGTATCCATGCAGTATAAATGCCTGAGACATTGTACCATAATGTACATTAGCTCATAAGGTTTCCAGCCTTTTAGACCTGCATGTTAAATCAGGGAACTATTTGGCTAAGCCCGACACCCCTGCATGGACTTTCGGGGTGATGGTGGCTAGGAATGACTCTAACTCTAACTCTAACTCTAACTCTAACTATATCTCTAACTCTAACTCTAACTCTAACCCTGAGCTGGTTATTTTGTCCAGGTTTGGCTGTAATTTTAATGCAGAGAGGAAGAAGTCAGATTCTTGGCTTCAGTGCTGAGGGTTTGCTGTGGACCCAAGACTATGGTCGGTCTGTGCATGACAGAAAGGGGCATATTTTTAACATTGCACTATGGGACACAGAGGAGAGTAAGCTCCTCCAAACAGGAGCAGAAGGAAAAGCAACACTCAAGAGGGCAAAGCATAAAGCAGTGAACCCCCCTCCGTGTTGGACTAGTCTCATTAATCACACAGGATTAAAAAACACAGATCAACAATACCTGCTTCAATAGTACCATATTCAAAGGAACACCACGCAAGACGTCATATCAGTATTAAAATAACGTTTTCATTTTCAAACGAGAGAATAATACCATGAAGACATAAGTATGTATACATAGACCTTTGAGTCAACAGCTTAAGGTTTTGGGGGGATTAGTGATACAGTATTACAGCCAACTGTGATGTCCTAAATGCATCATGTATTCAGAAATGCATTCAAATGATTTGAGCTGCTTCTTGAAATGCCTCGTCTTTGATGCATAACTGTGGCATAGCGCTGGTCAGGCATGACCTAGACGTAGAGGCTAAGGTTGTGACTGATGTCCATTCTCTCTATGTGCAGTAGTGGGGCGAGGGGTTGCGGGTCAGTTAGGTCGGATATATGCTGCACAACGCCTTGTGCCATCGTTTATGTGCATATGCGATACACACTGAGATGTGAGCAGCCCTGAACATACAGCAGATGTGGCAGAGATGTAAGCTGTATTCTCCCATAGTGTGTTTGAATCTTGTCTAGAAGCATGCAGGGGTCAGCCTGGGATCTGACCTGGCCTGGAGATTTTTAATCCGGCACAGCATGTCCAAGTGTCCGGCCGAGTACTGCTCAATCACATCCTTCACATCGTACGGTCGAAGGGTCTCCTTGAACTTCTTCTTGGCCACATGGAACTTCATTATCCTGGAAAAACCACAAGTCACATGTCACTTCGCCCTAAGCTGCACATGGGCTTTTGATGTTATTTAATTATACATAATAAATATAGTGCTTTTAAAAACTCAAAGGAAAACGTTTAAAAAACTCTTTTCATGTCATGATCTCAATCATTTCTGAGTTGAGCAAAAGCTTGCACTAATGTATCAGAGTGAAGATAGTTTGGATAACGTTTTATTTCCCACGTGAGAAGGACAATAAAGCTGACAAGTCTTTGAAGGAGGAATTCTCTCATAAAATTCTCTAAGGTATCCAATATATTAAAGACAGATTTTCTTGGACTTTATGGATGTTTCTGAGGCCCAAATTTGATTCACAGTACTTATTTCATTGGTAAAATGTTGCAGTTTTACATTTGCTCACTAGAGGGCGATAACAAACCACATGTGTGCATGAGTGCATCAACTGTAAATCTTAGTAAAACAAAGAGATCAGATTGTAGTTTGCTACAGCGGAACAATTTTCTCACCGGTATCACACTCAAGAAAAGTCTCAAGAAAGAGGAAAACATTAGGATGGTCATTGGAGTAAGGTCAGTCTTTTAGAGGATCATTCTATGGGGAACTAAAATATTGATGCAGTAGTGAATAGATCTCAGTAACATACAGTTTTAAATACTGTGTCCAGTGCCTGTCATGAACGCTTAGATATGCATGTCAGATGAGCTAGCGCGTAAGTGGAAGCAGCTGTGAGTGTGTGCACTGGACACCCTGAGAAAGCCGAGGGCTCAATTGCTCTGTGAAGACCTTTTGACTAGGCACAGCTAGATGGGTTAGGTCTTCTGGACCAGCAGCAGGCCATCTCAGCGAGACAGAGAAACCTGGAGTGTAAAGTCATGGCTCTTAGCTGAACAGGATGGCAGGAATGTGAAATCAACCCATACGTGATGACACTCTTGTTTGTCTTTGGTTTGCAGGTCTCTCGTGTACACCTGCCTCATCACAAACGCGTGGGACACCACAGTCTCTCTCTCTCACCTGACAGCCCTGATGACGGTCTTCAGAGGAGCAGACAGATCTTCCACGGAGACATCGCAGTGACAACCCTTCTCATCAAAACAGTCGTCTCCTCCCAGACCGTCGGCTATGAGCAAGGTGCAGAGAGACAGAGGGAACATGGAGGTCGAGTGAGCAAGACCCAAAAACCAAGATGCACTCGACCTGTAAGAACGTGTCAAATAAAGCTGTATCATTTTGAATGGAACCGTTTTGACAGTGACCATTTTGACTTCTCTTTCTCCTGATATCAACGAGCCGAGTGCCAGAGGAGGGGGAGAAGACGCAGGCGTGGGAGCGTCAGCGTAGCGCTCAATCCACTCAGCGTTCAGAACAGAGCTCTCCCATGCTAGCTTACACTGGTTCGCAAAAGGTCAAAATGTTCCACTCATAACTTAAAAAAAAGGTTTAAATCTTCACATAATTAGGGCTGGAAATCATGCCAGAGCGTTGCAGGTTTAGACCGAATGTTTTTGGACGCTTTGAAGAGCAGACCGAATTCCATCCACTAAACCATATGTGCTCGCCACGCTCCGCTCCAGTAATGCTCAGAACCTGCCGATGAACTGAGTGGAGCTTCCTTAACGAGATTTACTGTTGTGTAATGAGCCAACAGTGAGACGGCTGTAGTGGCGAGATTGCTGGTGAAATGTCAAGTCCAGCACTTCCCCTCAGTGGAAGGGACATCGAGGGACATCGTTATGTCTCTCTGATGCTCATGTGTGTTTTGGACATATAAGCAGGTGAAGTAGACACCGAGGGAGGAAACATACCAGTGCAATAGACCTATAGAGATAAAAGAGCCTCCTATAGCATCATTTTCTTTACTATGATGTCCGTCATATCAATGTAAATATATCGGCCTTAGATACTTGAACCAAAACAATAATTTGTGTCATGATTTATGAAAAACACCCACAGGCCACACACAGATAGTTTGTGGTTTTTTGGGTTAATTTGTACGTTGCGTATCGGTAAGTCCGATGCGGATGCATGTGCTCCGCGTGCATGTGCAGAGCTGCTGCTACACAAGCAGCTGGGCTTGGCGTGCGGGTCCCTGGGCCCTCGCTGACGGGGCCTCCGTGTGAAAGGCCCACAAAGGGCTTCCCGGGAGGCTCTGTGGCATTGTGCTGAGTGTGCAGGAGTAGGGACAGAAACACAGCATCATTAGACCTGATCCAGCATCAGACCTGGACAGGGGAGCCCCCCTCCCCCCCAACACCCCTGTGGCAGCCTGCTGGGAGCCCTAACAGCCCCGCGGCACACGCACGCACACACACACACACACACACACACACACACACACACACACACACACACACATACACACACACACACACACACACACACGCGCGCGCACGCACACACACACGCACGCACGCACGCGCGCACGCACACACACACACACACACACACACACACACACACACACACACACACACACACACACACACACACACACACTCACTTCTCTCACCGCTGCATGCTGGTTCACGCAGAGATGCAGCTCTGCAGAACCTTTAAACCTTCTGGCAAAACTGACCACACACATTTATGTATTCAGCTGTGGGGGGAGGTAATGCTAACTGATACAAAAATTATTATGACTTATTATGGCTGTATGACTTTATCAATTCCTGTTAAGCAGATCTGCTGTTCAGCAGAATCCTGTACAGCACCCATCCCCCCCCCACCCACACACACACACACACACCCAGCTCAGGATGCACTAGGGGCTCGAGTGAAGCAGCGTAGCATGCAGGAGGTTAATACTCCTGCAAATGCCCAACTACACATCAATCTAAACATAAAAACATAAACACAAACACAAACAAATAAATAAACAAACAAACAATTAATCAACATCACATCTTCTAATCCGATAAGCTACAGAACATGTTACATATTCACAGTTTTGGCCTCAAAGAGCCTATAAGCTAATCAGGTCGGGCTAATCTGAAAAAGCTCCTCCCACCTTCAGGCACGGTGCGTGATTGGCTCTTGAGCCTGAGGGAGGGGCGGAAGCGCGTGCGGTCGTTGAAGCTCCAGCTCTTCTGCACCTTGGCAGGGCTGTTCCCCTCGGCTGCCGCCTCGCTGGCGGGCGAACGCCGGTCGTTCAGGGAGGTCTGGCGACTCTTGATGCTCTGACCGCGAGGACTGGCCATGCGCACCCGCTCCCTAAAGCTCAGCTTATGACTGCAGAAGGGGAGGTCAAAGGTGAAGAGAAAGGGGAAAGAAAGAGGGAAACATCTGTTAGAGTGTGCGTGACCGCCAAGTGTGAGAGCACAGCCGTCTGGTTTTAGGTTTGATTTTTACATTTTAATTTTTTTCTTACTTAATAAAATGCCCGTGCTTGCCAAGTGGTAATGCAAAACGCTTTCATTGTAATTCAGTTTAAAAGTAACTAAGAGAGCTGTAGTAAAACAGACCCTTATTATGAAAACGTATCCTGATATATTCTGTAATATTCTATGCCTAAACACCAGCATGTTCCCAGTGGTACCACAGCAAGGTACCAAGGTAAGTGTGCGCAGGAGGATTGGAACCGGACCCTGGTTGGGTTGGCACTCGGTGCTACGCAGCGCACGTAAGCCGAACGTATCCGCATGCACATGCACAATGCAGATGTGAGCTGTGATGCAGCTGAAATCGGTTTCGGTTCCTGACAGGTGAGGTAAAACCTGAAGTCTAAGATGTGAAAGCCTGCTGCTGAGATCTACGATCACACCTCCCACACGACGTCGTTCGGCAGTGCTGCGGTCAGAACTGCAGCAGCGTTTCAGCAGGAGACACGTCCATTTATCAAATGCCTCAAATCATGCAGGACACAAACCGGCCATTCACATATCACATCATGGAAGGCAATGTACAGACTGCTCTTATATTTACAGGCCTCTCCGAGTCATTAAATATCCACACGTAAGAAATGCAGTGAGAGTCTCAGCAGGTCTGGTGTTTGTGCTAGCACAGATCTTCAGGCAACAGGCATGAGGACCAAGACTAAGGCCACCGTCAGAGCGCCTTGGCAGACTCAAAAAGAGGAGATGAAGAGGCTATTAAGAGGATCCATCATCATCCATGCAGCTGTGGTTAGTCAGCATTCTCAATGGTTCTGTGGCCAGAGCAGAGGGGGTGCTGAGTACCTATATTTCCTTGTGGTATATCTCCTGAAGAGCTTCTGTCTACTACTCTGATTTTTACTAGGCAGCGTGAAAGACACACGAGCATGGGTTAGTGAGACTGTAAAGAGAACGCTGACTTCCTTTGGCAGAACAAACAAATAAGTGGTTGGAGAAACAGACACATACTTGGTTGTATAGTAGAAGGCCACATAGTTTTGAATTTGTTATTCTATGTTCGGTGTAGAATTAAAAGCACAGTGAGTGGCAATTAAGTTACATGCACACATACACAAACACACACACATATACACATTCGAAGATAGTTTTGTATTACTATCTTTGTGAGGCAGTTTCATTTAATTCTATATTGAAAAACATGTCAATACCTAATTTAGATACCTAAATCTACCTGTCTTAATTTTTTACTGTAAGCTGCATCAGCTGCAAACTGCAACACAAATGGTGATCAAAATTTCATCAAAGATGAAATCGATCTTCCATCAGTGTCTTCACTGAGACATACAGTCACCACAAAACAGCCACATATATGTGCTCCTCCCACACATACACTGAGCACACAAAGGCAGCCCACACAGACACTAGAGCACAAGGCCAGCCTTTGACAAACTTTAAGTCAATTACAGTAACACTGCTCTGCAGGAACATTATGTGCTTTCTCTCAGTAAAACAAAAGTGTCACATCATTTTACTGTAGAGGCCCACATGACAGACCTACACATGCTGCGCGGGCCACTTAAAGCTCAGCTTGGTGTTTTGTGTCTTTATGGTTCAGATAACTATTTGAAGACTCATATTTTGCCACCCACCAAGGGACCTTTAGAACTGTACATGACTTCACTTAGCCCTGAGCCACACACCCAAAATCCAATTACACTGCTAATTAAAAGCAGTGTAAGTTGAAAATAGGAAAAAGACTTTGGACATTATTTACAAAGCAGTAATAATGAACCACGCTGAAACGACGAGGAAATTAACTCAGCAGCAAAGCACACAGCAGCACATTTGAGTGTGAGATGACAGAGGGTCTGCCGTCTTCCTGGTGAATATTCACTATTCAAAAACACTCAAATATTACATTATTCACAAGCTGGCATATTGCAAATACTATGCATCCTGGAAGTAGCAGTGAAACAAAAAGTATATGTCATATAGATACTCTCTATCTATCACACACTCTCTTTGATGCTCTGTTATTCTCTATTCCTTTTCATAATCACTTGAGCCATGTGTTGACTGGACTGATATAGCATAAATAATATCTGGAATGGAAACATTGCGTCACACTGCTGTCTGTGATCCTGCTGTCTGTGATCCTGCTGTCTGTGATCCTGCTGTCTGTGATCCTGCTGTCTGTGATCCTGCTGTCTGTGATCCACAGACACCTGCTACTGTGCTCCGTACTCATTTACACTCTCTCCCTCTCTCTCTCTCTCTCTCTCTCTCTCTCTCTCTCTCTCTCTCTCTCTCTCTCTCTCTCTCTCTCTCTCTCTCTCTCTCTCTCTCTGTGTGTGTGTTTTAAACACAAACATACCGTCATGGACACGCACACATACATATGCAGACACATGCACACACACTAACACAGACCCACCTAAACATATACCATAATTCCACATCTAAACATCCTCAGGTTTACATACACTGTTGGAGCAGTTCCTATACCCAACGGCTCTTCCAAATTAACCAACACCGCAAGCAACATTACTTTAGCATGATTCACACTAAAATGATATGATTATTATTATAATGCATTGTAGTAATCCTGAATTTAATATCCTGAATTTAAAATGGGTACATTAAAGTATGTTTGGCAGAATTATATTCTACACAAGCTAAAATACAATCCAGCGGACATGGTGCACGGGTGGTACAACACAAGAATAACAAACCTGGTGGCAGATTCACTTGGGTCTCTCCTTCAGGTGTTAGTTAGAAACAGAGAGGAGAACAGGATCAGGAAATGAATTCTCTACATGAGAAACAGGAGCATACAAGAGTCTAACAGAAAAGACAAATGGTTCTGAAATATACTGAATCTTTCATATGAATGAATTATCAATATATTTCCTGCTGTGTTAAACACAAAATAGTATACTGTAAGTCAAGGGAGACAGAAAATATATACACACCAACACGCCCACCCATGCACACGCACATGTGCGCACACACACACACACACACACACACACACACACACACACACACACACACACACACACTGAGAACCAGAAAACAAATAAAGTACACCATGAAAATCTGGAGAAACTGAGAGTGGAGGATAGCGTAAACAGGCACAGAGCATCAAGCAGACATGCAGTCAACAGGCAACGCACAGCCAAGCTGTCTAGGGAAGCTCTAGCAAGGCTAATGGAGCTTGAAAATGGACTGGAACTCAGCGATTACTGGAAAAGCAATGTAGTACTTCACTCTGTCTGAATGTGTGGCCTCGTGTGTGTGTGTGTGTGTGTGTGTGTGTGTGTGTGTGTGTTATGTATGAGCATGTCTGCAGGTAGTTTGCCCAAGCTCGTAGTCATCTAGTCTAGCCTTTCAGACGATTCCGGCACAACTAGGTGAGAGTATCTCCCCACGTACTGCACTTACAGAAGGGAGAAGACCTCTCAGGGACCATATTTGAACTAAAGCTTCACTCTGTATGCAGTATATTTCCCTAGTGGTTTGGTGGCTACAGGCTTCACCTGGGCTACAAAGGGTGAACACAGGACGCGTGAAGGTAAAGATGATGTAGTGATGCTCGCAAGCACAGACTTGCTGGCAAAGGTGGAGGTGAGGGGGGCCACAGAAGCACAAACGCCAAACGCAACACCAGCTGCCACAGTTGTACCTACTTTGTCGGGCTGCAGGTATGCAGCGCCTTCAAATGAGGCTTCCAGGTAGCAATGGAAACCGAGTTCTCATCAGCCGCATAACTACGCCAAACACACTACGTGCAGAGTATACAAAAGGAAAACAGGGAGGAACATATGGAAACCAAAGGAAACGTACACAAGGCCAGAAAAGAGCAGGGGGGGGGTTGGGAAAAAGGAAAGTAAACAAACAAACAAACAAAAGAAAAAAAAAAAGCAGATTAGTAAACACCAGTTCAGGTCAGAGGTCTGTCATCAGTGGTCTACACGGATACATGCCTTTGTAGAGGGAAAACACCTATATAGTATCGCCACGTGCCAGTCAGGTACGTTCGGGAGCGATCTGTGGAGTAGAGTCGCCAGGCAGCCTGGGGCAGGGCACACACGCGCGCACAAACACACACACAAACACACACACATGGAGACGGGTGCAGAAGGACATCAGAATGGTGAAGGCAGGAAGACAGGCCGCCTCTCAGGTGTCCAGGACATTTGTTCAGTGACTGCTTGTTGATTTATTGTTTCTTCCTTCAAATCATTCCATATTGATGTTGTTGCGTGGCTTAATTTTGCATTATTAGTCGTTGAAATTAAGACAAAATAGAAGCAACACTGAAAAAATGTCTTATGGTCTGGTGAGGCACACACGTAACATCCAAACAGAAGAGGATTTTTGGGGAGGTTGGAAAATGTCACTTATCATAATGAGAAACAGAAATATCTGATAATAGTTTTTAACCAAAGGAAAATATGAGAACACGTTACTCATTTCTTTGAATATAAAAGGGATAATTCAATAAACAATCAAACCAAAACAGAAAGTATAGATTGTGGTTTGGTGACTTTACGCTGCATTTAAAAGAGAGTAACAAAACTGGGATGTGTCACAGGAAAAGGGGAATGACTGTTAAAAGGGAAACAACGTGAAGCCATTGCAGTGAGCCACACAAACCCACAGCACAGAGAACACAGAGAGCACAGAGAACACAGAGAACACAGAGAGCACAGAGAACACAGGGAGCACAGAGAGCACAGAGGACACAGGGAGCACAGAGAGCACAGAGGACACAGGGAGCTCAGAGAGCACAGAGGACACAGGGAGCACAGAGAGCACAGAGGACACAGGGAGCACAGAGAGCACAGAGGACACAGGGAGCACAGAGAGCACAGAGGACACAGGGAGCACAGAGAGCACAGAGGACACAGGGAGCACAGAGAGCACAGAGGACACAGGGAACACAGAGAGCACAGAGGACGGTGGGGGCGGAGAGGAAGCGATGAAGATGCGGGTGGAGAAGTTTTCAGTCCCTGCACTGCTCCAGTATGAAAACACACTGAAAGAAAGACCACAACAGCAGGGCAGCCCGAGCCAGGAGGGGTCAAACTCCAAAACTCCACACATCATCATTCACCATGTTTCACACACTCCCCCGGCAGACAGACGAGGGTGGGGGGGGGGGGGATGGGCTTGGGGGGCAGATAAGAGAGAGATGGCGGCTGGAAGAGAAGGATGCTGCTCGATCTCTGACACTCACACCAGCAAAGACGCGACACGGCATGGGACATTATCTCTGAAGATTAAGGTCATGGTTTAATTTTAAACTCATTGGTAAGATTTCGTCGGCAGATTCTGCATCTGTAAAAGAAGTTTACAGAGGAACAGGAAAGGAATTGATCCAGAGAGAGTATACTGAAGCAGCACTCTACAGCCACGCAGAATGACCTAGGCAAAGAAAGAGTCCAGACGTCAGCGTGCTTACCACATATGAAGGAATAGTAGCAAAAAATGCCTTTTCATTCTTTTAATGAAAAGGGGAGAGGTGGATTTTATAGAACCGATCATCAACACAGTAGTGTAGTAACACATCCATACAGAGATTCAAACACAGAGTGCCCAGAACATAAACGTAGATGACACTGAATATATTCAGTATCGTTTAAACAAACATGTATTAATCTGTGGGTCTCTGTGGTTGGATCTGTTGAATGGATTGCGTGATTGGTCACTTCATTGCTGAGGGCCAGTGTAGGCGTTACCTGGATTAGGCTGGCCGCTGGGTTTCTTCTCTTTTCAAAATGTTTCTGTCTGTGCTGCTCCTGTACCTTTAGAGCAAAGCCAGAGCCTAGAATTCCCTACACACACACACACACACACACACACACACACACACACACACACACACACACACACACACACACACACACACACACACACACACAATACAAATGCTGATTTATTGATTTGTTATCTGGTAGCATTGGCAAAGCATTTGATCCTCACTGAATTCTACTAATTGCACTCAGCACGAGAATCTGAATATTCAGTCAGTGCAAGACGGCCTGAGGGAGCGAGAAAATGCGTAGAAGACACCAAAGCTGACAGAGAGAAACTAACAGTCAGAAGGAGAGAGAAAAACCCTACCTTTGGGGCTCATTACTAACTGATGTACATTTAGACATGCGGACACACTCCACATGAAAGTCACTGCAACAAAAGGCTTTCAGGGCCCACAAAAAGATTACTTGAAAAATTGGACGTGATTTTGGATGGAGTGTGACAAATGACTGATATGAATCTTTACTTGTGAGAGCTCAGAGAACCACTGCAGTCCTGAAATAGCTCTAGACACACAGAGCTGGCAGACATCTCTGTGCTGGAAGGACACGTGTGTGGATCCCAGCTCTGTCAGCTGAGACACCTTGAATTAATATCACAGGGTGACCTACCGCACACACACACACGTCTTAGCAAGCGGCTCAAAATACATGAGTACAAAAACAGTGGATGTGTGTAACGCAGGATTGTCTCTTAGTTTCAGATTGTATTCATGGCAGAAAATATAAGTAAAAAAATACATCACCACTTGACCACTGGAGCATCCAGTGGACCTCAGAAATAATATGGTGCACTAAGGCCCAGGCCAAACCAGGCTGCCATCTCTGCACTGTTTGACTGGGCTGTGTTCAACTGTGCTGTGTACGACTGTGCTGTGTTTGTGCTGTGTTCGACTGTGCTGTGTTCGACTGTGTTGTGTTTGTGCTGTGTTCAACTGTGCTGTGTACGACTGTGCTGTGTTTGTGCTGTGTTCGACTGTGCTGTGTTTGTGCTGTGCTCAACTGCCGTGTTCAACTGTGCTCTTTGACTGTGCTGTGTTCAACTGTGCTGTGTTCAACTGTGCTGTCTTCGACTGTGCTGTCTTCGACTGTGCTGTGTTTGACTGTGCTGTCTTCGACTGTGCTGTCTTCGACTGTGCTGTGTTTGACTGTGCTGTCTTCGACTGTGCTGTTTGACTGTGCTGTCTTCGACTGTGCTGTGTTTGACTGTGCTGTGTTTGACTGTGCTGTCTTCGACTGTGCTGTCTTCGACTGTGCTGTGTTTGACTGTGCTGTGTTTGACTGTGCTGTCTTCGACTGTGCTGTGTTTGACTGTGCTGTCTTCGACTGTGCTGTCTTCGACTGTGCTGTGTTTGACTGTGCTGTGTTTGACTGTGCTGTCTTCGACTGTGCTGTGTTTGACTGTGCTGTGTTTGACTGTGCTGTCTTCGACTGTGCTGTGTTTGACTGTGCTGTCTTCGACTGTGTCCGACTGGCCTGTGTTCTGCTCACTCACAGCAGGCAGGGCGAAGAAGGAGATCCCAAGGAGGGCGAATCCCGCGGAGAGCAGCCTGCCCGGCCACGTCTGCGGCGTCTTGTCCCCGTAGCCGATGGTGGTGAGGGTGATCTGAGGGCACGCAGAGAAGGTAGGCGGCAGGGTCAGAGCTGGGCACTGAGGTTCATCACGAGGAGGGCATGATCGGAAGACCCCTGACTGTGAAGCCGGAGCAGTGAGCTGGTGAGGGACACATGCACCCCGGTTTCCTGTGCCCACGTGTGGACACGGCGCAGAGAGCACTGGTGCAGTGAGGTTCCACACACCGGACATGTAGCTGCACTTCCTACAACCCTGTCTGGTCTGCCTTATTAAAAGGTCATGCAGATCTGAAGGCAAACAGAGGCCGACTCTAGAGTTACTGCCGCACAGACGTTTGTGTAACCTCCGTCCCTCTGTGAGAGTAATAAAGGAGTAGGTTGCGTTCAGGAAAAAAGGCATTAATCTAAGGGATCCCTCTCCTATCCACACCAGTGAGAGCTGTGGATTCAGGCAGGCCGGGAATATTTCAACAAAGCCCTGGCCAAAGCAAATTCAACACATCTAGTAAAAGTGAGCGATCTGTCAAATGCTGAGCACGCTGTGGCTTTCGATGAGGGCTGAGAGTACACACACACACACACACACACACACACACACACACACACACACACACACACACACACACACACACACACACACACACACACACACACACCCCACACACACACATGCACATGCACCCCCCCACACACACACACACACACACACACACACTGCTCTCCTGCTTTGCTGCTCTAGGCTGCTGTCACATGGCCTCCTCCACGTCCTGGCTGAGTCCAGTGTGAATCACAGGCACCTCGGACCCCTGATGGCTTTTCCTTGCCCAACAGCACAAGGAAAGCTGTAACTACTGCATCGTGCGAAATGTGAAGTTAAAAGTCCAGCGGGACTTGTAGTGGCCCTGTACTGATTCTTGGGTGAAGGAGACTACAAGGACAAATTGCACTTATGAATTGAACATGAAGGATCAGTTGATCTGCTATGTGTGTAGATTTCACCGCATGACGTGACGATGTGTTCGTAATTGGTTTGGTCATCACGTGAGTCAAGCAAACCAGTCAGCAAATGACAATAGTTACATTATGGGATCAAGTGTGAGAGGGAAAAAGAGAAAACCATGAGAGGTGGAGATCTTGAAGAACATGATGCCACAGCGCGACGAAGACTCACCGTTCCCCACCAGAGGGCGTCAGCATAGGTGGCAAACTGCTTGTTAAACTCCTTCTCCACCAAGTAAACCAGGAACGAGGAGAAGATCAGAACCAGAAACCCAATGTACCAGGCTGTCACCAGTTCCTGTATAGGCAGAGCATAGAGTGTGCCAGAAACCCATCAGTGTGAAGAACAGTAACACGGAACGGAAGAGGAAAATCAGAAGACAAAGTGCCCGTTTCGCAGAGATCAGGCAGCGGGTTGCAGCCCACAATCTGTCTGCTAAATGGCGGGTGACGGAGGGCTGAGGAAGAGTGTGATTGGGCCAGAGATGGTGGAGGGATCCGACGTATCCGACCCTTCCTCTCTCAGGAGGCCTCCCAGGTGCTTGTCCAGTCTCTTGTCATTTCAAGGCTCGACTACTGCAACTCTCTCCTGGCTGGTCTTCCTCTGCAGGCCATCAGGCCCTTGCAACTGATCCAGAATGCAGCAGCAAGGCTTGTCTTCAATCTACCCAAGTTCACTCATGTCACTCCACTGCTGCGCTCCCTTCACTGGCTTCCCGTGGCTGCTCGCATACAGTTTAAAATTCTGATGCTTGCCTACAAAGCCAAAAATGGACCAGCTCCTTCATACCTTATGGCAATGGTCAAGAGTCGATCCGCACCTCGAGCCCTTCGCGCTTCAAGTACGGCTCGGCTTGACCCACCATCCCTCAAGATTCATGGAAGACACGCGACAAGATGCTTCTCTGTTCTGGCTCCCAAATGGTGGAACGAACTTCCACTGGCTATCCGAACAGCGAACTCTCTCACGGTTTTCAAACGCAGACTGAAGACCCATCTCTTTGTAAAGCACTTATAAGCACTAATCTACTGAAGTATTGGTTTAAATCGTAATTGCACTTTATCTCTGGGAACACTTGCTAATGTAGTCTTGTAGGTATTTCAGTCTTGCTAGGTAGTGCTCTATGTCTAATCTTATAGTTTGTTGTCTTCTTTCTAGGTATCAGCACTGGCAGCTGTTTATGGCAGTGCTTGAGCTTGAGTAGTTTGGACTTAAACCTGTTTATACTAGATAGAGATGCATATTCTGACCAAACACTTAGCACTTTTGTAAGTCGCTCTAGATAAGAGCGTCTGCTAAATGCCATAAATGTAAATGTAAATGTAAATGAGGGACCTGCCGAGGATGGATAGGACCACGCACGCAGCACAGCGGGACCGGGCCTGGCACACATTCACCGTCGGCCGGGGTTTTTGGACTGTGTCTTGCCTTTGTGCTGTTTCGCTTTATGGCACAATGCAGACGGAGTATTATTTGAGTCCTAACACCCGATTATTTCACCCGCTATTTGCTGACTCAGTGGGCTATCAGGAAATACTTTGGTGTGCGTGTTTACTGTGAAAGTTCAGGGTGCAGTATTTGTTGTTCTTGTTCCATTGCAGTTAGGGTAAACGCATTTGGACGCAATCCCAAGAGCTGTTTGCACGTCGCTGAGTTCTTGGTCTTAAACAAAACCCGTAGGCTCATAATAGCTAATCCATGTCATTACTCTGAATAAAACCCAAACCGTTCACCTTGCTGTGAGCGTAGACCACAGATCCCAGCAGCTTCCAGGTTCCTCCCCGTCTGTCCATACGCACCATCCGCAGGATCTGCAGGAACCGGAGGCTGCGCAGGGCAGACGTGGCGAAGATGTTGCCCTGGCTGCCGGCTGACACCACGGCGATGGAGGCGATGAGCACGATGATGTCTGTGACGTGGAGAAATACACGTGTCACGTCTCGCGCACACGCACACCCCAGTGGCGTGAGACCCAGTTCGTCTGCTCGACTGCGAGATTGGAGCCATAGCCGAGTCAGCACGAAATTGATCAACCCCGGAACCTTGGAAGCCTGAAACCTTCTACAACCAGAGCCCTTCCACGAGATCTCACTCCGCTGAAAAAGTGTGTCTGTGTCAGTCATCACTCACCACAGGGTTTACTCGAAAAACAAACCTCCCCTGGAGTGTAGGCCTCATCCATGATGAGCAACACTCTGAATCTTCCTATTGTATTTGTCTTGTTCTGTTTTGACAAGGCAACCAGAGGCAACCGGCAAGCAGCATATCCCTGCTCCAGCACCTGGGAAACCACTGCCAGGGCTGCTTTGGAAAACAGGCAGTGTGCGGCGGGGAAATAACTCGATGGCTATTTCACATGTCTGTCATCTCTCTCTCTCTCTCTCTCTCTCTCTCTCTCTCTCTCTCTCTCTCTCTCTCTCTCTCTCTCTCTCACACACACACACACACACACACACACACACACACACACACACACACACACACCAGAGGCGAAGCGAGAGGCCAGTATAGGAGAGTAAAGCCACATCCTCTCAGAGAAGCAAATTCCGGTCTCACATCCAGCCCACAGCCGCCTGCCTGGGACAATATTGTTCTTTGCTCAAATCACACAAGTCTTATTTTCTTCCAGACCATGGCGCACGAGAACTTCAAACGAGGGGAAAAAAAACAGAGACAAGAAAATGGATGCATTTCAGTTTTTTTTCTGTTAATCACTGTTATAAGGTTTATGATGTTGAAACACAGCGACTAAAGCAAATTAAAAAACATGCACTGCTATGACAACAGGACCATAAATAGTGTTACGATGAATGTGAGTGAAACAGAAGGAAAGCTTATGAGGTCCTGGCGTGAATTTCCCACCAGAGTGATATCTCACTCTCCTCACTCTCCTCACCCTCCTCACTGTCCTCAGCCTCTGTGTGGCCCCTTTACATCTCTGTATGACTTATCCCTCAAAAATGCTCTTCTCTGCACCGACGGTACCTCCTGTCAGTCTGTGCCCAGCCCAGAGGAATATCAGGCTAAGGTTCCTCGCGGTTCCTTCTCCTACACAACCTGCTCTCATTTTTTACCCGTTGGGGCAGCAAGCTCCGTCAACACAGCCCGTCAGGGAATGAAAAAGTAACACATGCTCAGAGGTCATGAACTTACAGAAGCTTCATAACAAGTCTGGAAAGAGTGAGGAAAGAGTGTGTTGACACAGCGGCCATGGTGTTTAATGTGTTTACACAACTCTGTGAGCTGGATGAATGAGAAAAGGACTGGTTAATTAGCATGTATGGGTCACTGGGCTTGTTTAAGGGCCTGAGGGGGTGTGTCTTGTGAAGGTGCACGCACTAATGAGGTTCAAATGAGCATTCTGAATAAATTGGCCTTGATGTTTTGTTAGTCATAACACCTTCTTGGTCAACTAGCTTACTGCTAATACGTTGAAGAAGCTTTTGTTTCTGCTTCTTAATGAATGATGCTGAAGGCATATAATTTAGGTTAAGCGCACACACACACACACACCAAGAACCACTCCCAGGCAGGAGATTCTCACCTATAACACAGAATGGCTTTCTGGCAAAGCGTAGTCGACCCTGCCATCCTCTGTAGCGACAGCAACATCCAGCAGACCAGATGCGGATGATGTACTCCAGACCAAACACAACGATCATGACGAACTCCTGCAGATTGCAACACACAGCAAATAGCATATCACTCATTAACAACATTATTCGCTAACACGGTGCTGCATTGGCCAATTAGGCTTCATGGTATTTGTCCCATTTAAGCAAGTGAAGTTAACCTTTATTTTCCCACCTACTGCAGCATGTATGGTGACCGTGAAGTTTTAATCACCAGTAAACCTTGGCAAAGAAATGTGATAACTGTGCATTATGCTCTTTAAAACAATAGGCCGTGCAATTATTCCCAGAGTGGCAAATCAAAACGCTAACACTGTATCTTATTTTTAAATTCCTTACATACTTTATGAAATAATTTCTCCATTTTAAAACACCCATTGAATCCATATTTCACACACTTTTTAAAACTACAGCCATTGTAAAGCAAAATGAGATCATTAAACTATGATAATTACAGTATGGAGTTCCCAGTTCTTAGCACGCAGCTTCCCGTCCTCTAGTATCCAATTCTAGGGTTTGAAATGTCTACATTTTCCACTTAGACATTAAATCACCTTGTGACAGTGCCTCTATATTCTAAGAGTGTTGAGACATTTTTTTTTTCTCAAAGTTTTTCACAGCTCACAGTGTCCGAGAAACCCAGAACGGTGCGCTAAAGTGCAGCGGGGGTGTGGTGGTGTGCGGGCGTGGCAAAGCCGGCACGACTGCCGTGCACTGCAGGGCGGGAGCGCCTTGCCAAAAAGGCCTGAATGTGCAGTTCCAGCTGGGTCTGCCTGCTCCGTGCACCGCAGGCTCCAGTAATAGTGTCTAGTTAGCGTAATTACCCCTGCAGCTCATTCATCAGTGCCAGCTGCTGGCCCTGCTAATTGCACCGTTTGATAAAGTCCAACGGGACTGAGTGGGCCTCTAGGCAGATTAAAACATCTGTCAGTAGGGCGTATTATGGCCCAGCTCATGATGCTGTGCTGTAGCAGGTCTCTCCAGAAGATAACGTTCTTCCTGGTGTCAATGGCCACATCAAACATGCACTTCCTGACCCTTACAAGTTATCAGTTATTCATATTTCTTACAACACTATTTTAAAATCTGTTTGGCTTCAAAGGTAAAGAGTACAGCAGTATTAGATTTATTAGTGTTGTTCAATACACATTTCCAAACACACATACCCTTTAAAATACTATTTTCCTTCTGTAATGTATGCAAGAGGTTGTTATAGTGTATTTACAGGTTCTGCATTGCTATACTGAGTCTGGTACACTACTTTGAGATTGTGTGTAGCTCATCTCTATGGGATTCCCCTGAAATTATATGACAACTTAGCAGGGTCCATGCCCTGTCATGACACCGTGTGTTTGCTCACAGCTCTGTGTCCTACTGAGTGCACTGAGGAGTTCATGTTTTCCCATCAGCGGGAGAGGAGCCACCTTTGACCTCAGGTGAGGACTGAGCTTGTGAGGTATGGTCAGGAGAACCTCACAGCGGGACACGTCAGCTGACGCAGCAACCCAACAGAGACACCATGGACACGGCATAGACATTCACGATCTGAGAAGATTGTGCTCACTCATGAAACAATACAAAGAGGAAATCTAGCCCAAACAAACAAAAGCTGGATCAAATAGCAAAGCTATATGCACTATGGGCAAAGACCATGAAGGGTCTTGGAACATTAGATTAAAAAAATCTAATGAGAGACATGCGAGACTTTGAGAGACATATGAGACTTTGCTTTGAGCCTGTGCTTGAATGACCTCCTGAACTGTCTCTAACGGTTGTTTTGAGTGTGACGAGGTGGAGAGTGTGTGCCGTTCTCACCAGTATGAACAGGCAGTGGTTGGACACGTCCGTGTGGGCTGGGATGGTGGAGAACACAGACAGGACCAGACAGCCAAACACCAGGATGAAACTGCCGGGAATCAAACACAAAAACACAAAAACAAAACACTTTTACTCTTCCATAACAATGACACGTGTGTGAACGTGAGCTGTCCACCTCCAGGAAGACTACCGGTCATCATCAACCAAGCTCCAACAGCAGCATGACACCTGCGAACGAGCCTGCATCAGTTATCAGACGCCTTCTCTTTTGGAAGTGCTGACGGAGGCCTGCCAGCCATCAGAGCAGCTGAGCTGCGTGTCGTGTCTGAGAGGGAGAGGAGGCTGCTGGAAACATGGTGCCCTCTACGCTCACTACCCCATCTCCCTCAAGCCCAGTGGCTTCTTTTTTAATAAACTAACAGCAGTGCCTGGCCAGCTCAGATAAGAGCAGGGGCAAACAACGCGGCACACATCACGCACGCACACACACAACACACACACACACACACACACGGGTGCGCGTACGTACACACACACACACACACACACACACACACACACACACACACACACACACACACACACACACACATCAGATAGAGAGTTTCACAAAATAATCCAGACATTTACATACATCTCCTGTTGCTGTGATATTACTGTACCGGTACTACATGTCATCTTAATGTGAGGTTATATGTCAGTTTCGTTACAGTAGAAAAGTATAGTGGTAGTATAGCGACACACTGCTTTGCATTTAAGATTGGACTGGCACATTGCTAAGAATATTCCTCATTATCCTATACCACAAAGATGTGCCCGTTAAGCATATGTGAATACTGAGGTCATTAATCTTCTCTCCATGGTAAAATATATCTGCCATTTTTCTAACCTTAATTTTCCCTAAACAGATGGGTTTCTATTTTGAGTAACAGACCCCACAGAGCATAGACATAATTATGAAAGTCATACAGAGTAAAGAAATAGACTTGACTATCTGTAAATTTAGATCAGCTGCAAGATATAGTGAACTGCAGCAGTATTCTCGCTCTCCTGTGTCTGACTCTTGGGTTGGACCATCTACCTCTCCTGTGTCTGACTCTTGGGTTGGACCATGGACCTCTCCTGTGTCTGACTCTTGGGTTGGACCATGGACCTCTCCTGTGTCTGACTCTTGGGTTGGACCATGGACCTCTCCTGTGTCTGACTCTTGGGTTGGACCATGGACCTCTCCTGTGTCTGACTCTTGGGTTGGACCATGGACCTCTCCTGTGTCTGACTCTTGGGTTGGACCAGGGGCCTCTCAGTTCCCTCCCCTTGCCTTCCTTAATGCACTGACATTGAAGAAATCGAGACCGTGTGTGTGTGTGTGTGTGTGTGTGTGTGAGACGGTGGCATATCAGCAGTGATGCATGCATGTGTGTTAAGAGCTGTCGACATCACGCTGACACCCCTCACCTGTTAGTCTGATCTCCCTCGTTTATCTGCCAATGAGGAAGAGTCTGTCTGGCCTGCACTTCACCCTGAGCGGCGTATGCACAGGTGAGCATGACCACTCTGTTGTATTCACCCTCCGTATCATTCATTCAGCTCTGCACTGGACCAGCAGGCCAGAGGACGGGTGGAGAAGCAGCTCCATGAGTCACCACACCACCGTGCTGGAGCGGTGACGGAGGTCACGGCAGCCTGATGGAGGTCACGGCAGCCTGACGTAGCTCAGTTCATGTGGCAGGTGTTCTAGTGTACACTCGAAACACAGCCTCACACAAACACTGGCGTGTGAGCAGAGACACTGGGCTGATGTGTTTTTCAAGTGGCATATGTAGATGTGCACGAGACGCTGTGTTTGAACACACACACACACACACACGCTCACCCTGCATCTCCCTTAGTCACAGAGAAGTGTCTCACTGTGCTCCGCTAAGCCAGTGAAGAGGAAGAAGAGGAAGAAGAGGAAAAAGAGGAAGGAAGAGGGCTTCGCTTCTCTGCTCTTGATCCAGCAGTGTGTGTGTGTGTTTCACCCAGGCCTGTCTGTGCATCTGGCTCCTGGAACCCACAACCTACCATGTAGGAGCCTGTGGGTGGGACTGAAAGTTGGGGGTCGGGTGGGGTTACTATAGTGCTAGTGAATGTATCAGTCTTCAGAGGGCTATTATCTGTAATGTGCCTGAAGCAGAGCACTGAGAATCCTTCCATCTGTTTAATGAGTGAGTGTGTGTGTGTGTGTGTGTGTGTGTGTGTGTGTGTGTGTGTGTGTGTGTGTGTGTGTGTGTGTGGTTGTGCATGTGTGAAAGACAGGATATGCTATACATGGAGTCTTGGAGACATGTGGGAATCTTTAAACTCAGGTCAAGCAATAATGATTCTCCTTGGGTGTGGATCTAAATTAGCCCACATTTCCCTCTGGGATTGGACAACCACCAATGGGCACTACATAGTCACACACGATGCACTAGAGGGCAGTGTTGCAGTCTGTCAAGCTACACACACATACATGCATGCATGCACACACAAATACACACACACACACACACACACACACACACACACACACACACACACACACACACACACACATATATATATATATATATATATATATATATATATATATATATATATATATATATATATATATATATATATATATATATATATATCACATATATACACACACTCACACACATATACACAAAAGCTTGAGCACACATGGCATATGTGAAATGAATCCGATTAAAGTACAAAAAGTGTAAGACTATAAACAACTGGAAAAATACAACATGAAAGTGAAAGAAAAAAACCTGTTCATCTTAGACTCTCTCTTAGCACAGAGGTCTGTCTGTCTTTGCCTCCACGACTAGAGAAATAAAGATAATTCATTTTCCATTGGATTAATATGAAATATTAAGTGAACAAACCAGCGTCCAAAACACAATATGGCCTGAGTTATAACGGCTGCTCTGTGAGTTATTGAATGCCGTGTACAAATAGCCTGCAGACATCTGTCTCTGATTTGGCCTGAGCGCCTAATAGCCCTCTTCTGTTCTGTCAGAGAGGAATGGTTTGGACACTCGCTCCTGTTTTAGTACGACTGGAGCGGCTTGTGTAGCTCATCGCCTCTGGCTCCACGCAGGCCTCAGGTCAGCGGCAAATAACAAGATGGGCTCCGTCCACGTATTCCCACAGGCCTGCAGTCAGCAGTCTAGTAGTAGTGGGTGAGATTGGCGTTTTGTGTGCCGGAGGGGGTGACGAAAGGTCAGCGATAGTTAAATCGGACTGATGGGTGGGAATGAGCGATGAGGACCAGCTGACCTGGGATCAGTGCAGGCACTGCCTTGCTGTAGCCTGCTGCAGGTGAAAACGTTTGCCTACTGTAAAACCAGTTAGAGAGGTACAGCTACAGCATGGCCGTGACACTCTACCTTGAGATAGGACGCTCTATACACGGCGAACCACAAATTCTACAGAATCTTTAGCAGCATTCCAGGGACTTGCCAAAGTTCGCAGACAGATCCTGTGTGATTTTATGGACGTGGGATGACCTCATATTGATATGCTGTCCACTGTAGTCATTTGGGTGCTTCTGCAGCCAGACCACAGACACAGGGGCTACAAATGAATCAAACCCTGATGGTCCATAATCTTACAAATGTGCTGTGAGCAGCTTAAAACCTTTGAACAGTCCACCTAAGAAGCACACACTCACACGCCAGCTGTCCATGAACGGCTCTGCCTGTGTGCTCCTGACCTCCTGTCCGTCACAGCACTAGTGCCACTCCCACTGCTGCTCACCCCATCTCCACCTCAGATACGGCCAATCAGGAGGGAAGGGCACCTTGGTTTAGTTCACCACAACTCAACCAGATCGGCGGTGCGTCAGTGAGCCACGAGGCCGAGAACGGAGCCAACAGTGAGCTCTTCACAGCCAGAGAACAAGGAATTCTGGGAACTCTGCTGGACCTCAAAACATGCTCATTTCATCCTGATTGTGTACAAGTTCTCAAGTTAAAGCATAAAAAAGGGAAAATAAAAGAGACAGAAAAAGAGTATATGGATTTAATGACTATGTGGAAGTGCAGGCATGTGCAGCAGTGTGTGTGTGTGTGTGTGTGTGTGTGTGTGTGTGTGTGTGTGTGTGTGTGTGTGTGTGTGTGTGTGTGTGTGTGTGTGTGTGAGTGTATGTGTGTGTGTGTGTGTGTCTACCAGGTGGGAGGCTTGTCTGAGTCAGAACTTAAAGAGTGTGTGCGGGGTCAGCTACGTGAGAGGTCAGTGTTTTCCACACCCTGCAGCCCACTGTCATTATTGGCTTTCCTTTTTTTCTTTTATGGGCAGGTCATGAACTCCTTTTCAGTTTCTCTCTCTCTCTCTCTCTCTCTCTCTCTCACACACACACACACACACACACACACACACATATATATATATATATATATATATATATATATATATATATATATATATATATATATATATATATATATATATATATGTAAAATATATATACACACACACACATACAGATGTCTACATTCATCTAAACATTCAGGATAAACAGGTGAAGATTAATAATAAAACATCACAGGTTCAGTCAAATGATCAGTAACTTAAGAGCCCTCAGACACACACTAGTAAATTCTTAGGGAATGTCAGAGAAGCTCTTAGCCCTTAGCTTATATATATATATATATAGTATATATCTATATACAATATATATAGTGTGAAAAACTAAAAATGAAATATATATATATATATATATATATATATATATATATATATATATATATATATTATATATATATATATATATATATATATATATAATATCCATTGTCCGCTGAAAGTATCCAAGTGGTCTATATGGATGAGATGATGAGGAGTTGCCTCAGACAGATGGGGATACGGTCGCCATGGAAAGGCACCAATCATGGCAACACAACATCAAAATGTAAGCGCTAGGTGAACTGAAGCCAGGGCGTATCCCACCAGGGACCCAAGATCTCACCAAGTCAAGTGCCTAGTTCAGAATGCAGAGACCGCACGCTGTGAGAGACGCAATCACGGGTCAGGAATCACATACAGGAACACGTGCGATTGAGCTGAACACCCTGAAGTCCAAATAGGAGGAGCCACACAGAATGGGAGAACAATCAGGCTAAGATCTTGTGGGACCTCTGGATCCAGGGAGATGAACAAGTACTGCACACCAACCAGATATAATGCAAGTAGAGAAGGTGCAGAAATCAGCAGCATTAATGGATGTGGCCCAATGATGGAAACATCTAAAGGAAGGGATATGAAAAGTTGGAAAACAGAAGGAACTGAAAGAAGAACAGGAGAAAAAAAGAGGTTAACACCCAAGGGTGTGACAGAAGTGGCGGGGACCCATTGGGTCCATAAGTAAGGGAATGTATACAACAGAATCTCAGGACACAGCAGACGAAGATATCCACATACAGACACAATACCACAGAATTATTGCTTTAAAAAAAAGCAGTGAGAAGACGAAAACGGACTGAATATAAGAGCATGTAAAAGATGAAACTGCTAAACACACGTCAGGCACCGGTGTGCAGCTACTGCTAACCCTAACCTGCCAGGTAACAGAGGTAGTTTGGCTTCTATAGTACAGGTGCTTCAGGTACTGAACACATGATAACTGAATCTCTAAGGCTGTATCAGGCACTGCTATGGCTAGTTGACTCCAGGCCTGTTCTGGGCACTGAGGGTGCTAATGGGAGTGGCAGCTGGACTGATCTGAGCACAGTGCTACAGGTTCAGTGCGTGTAGAGCAGGTGAGCTTGCTCTCCTCCAGCAAGGGAACCAGACGTTTGCTCTGCAGCCCGGTGGCAGCTGCTCCTGTTTATAAACAATGGCCTCTGTTTATACACATGCGCACTGCAACTTAACGGCTCGTCGCACGCTAACAAACCCTGGTGCACATGCAGTCGCACGCTAACAAACCCTGGTGCACGGCCCAGCAGGAAAGCATATGCAGTTGCACGGGCTTGGGCAGCTGTGCCCGAATCTCGTCATTGTGTCATCGTTGCCTGTGATGGTGTCTGGGGCTTTTGCAGCCAGACCTTTTTGCTGAAAACAATCAGCGACAAGTTCCTGTCTTTCCCATTTAACTATAATAAACAACGGGGCCATCCAAACGTAAACACGGAGCCATGAGCATCTGGTCCTGTTGGGCGAAAAACGTGTTTGGGTGAAAGACGGAAAGTTTGCAGACAGCCAGAATCTGACACATCAAACAATAACTAACACTCTCATACAAATATACTTTAGACATCAACACAGCATTAGGGAAAGGGAATTGTGTTATCCTACAGCTATTTTGGTCGGTGTCAAGTAGAAGTGGTAAGAGAATCAGTATAAAAATAAAACAGGCCTGAGAGGACCTTCTTATCGTGACCGCATGGAGTGTGTGTACAATTCAGAGGATGAACACAGAATATTCAAAGACAGCCCATACGCACAACTTCAGATGCCCCGTTAACAGCTGCCATGGTGAGAAACAGTCTGATCTGTGTCCACTGGCAACTGTAGACACTTGGTGAAAACAGAGAGAGTGGGGAGAGTGAGGAGAGTGAGGAGAGTGAGGAGAGTGAGGAGTGAGGAGCGTGAGGAGAGTTTGGAAAGTGGGAAGAGTGTGGAGAGTGTGGAGAGTGAGGAGTGGGGCGAGTGAGGAGAGTGTGGTGAGTGGAGAGAGTGTGGAGAGTGTGGAGAGTGAGGAGTGTGGAGAGTGTGGAGAGTGAGGAGTGTGGAGAGTGGGGAGAGTGAGGTGAGTGGGGAGAGTGAGGAGAGTGTGGAGAGTGGGGAGAGTGTGGTGAGTGTGGAGAGTGTGGAGTGAGGAGAGTGGGGAGAGTGTGGTGAGTGTGGAGAGTGTGGAGTGAGGAGAGTGGGGAGAGTGGGGAGAGTGTGGTGAGTGAGGAGTGGGGAGAGTGGGGAGAGTGTGGTGAGTGAGGAGTGGGGAGAGTGGGGAGAGTGTGGTGAGTGAGGAGTGGGGAGAGTGGGGAGAGTGTGGTGAGTGTGGAGTGGGGAGAGTGGGGAGAGTGGGGAGAGTGTGGTGAGTGTGGAGTGGGGCGAGTGAGGAGAGTGAGAAGTGGGGAGAGTGTGGAGAGTGAGGAGTGGGGCGAGTGAGGAGAGTGAGGAGTGGGGAGAGTGGGGAGAGTGTGGAGTGAGGAGAGTGGGGAGAGTGTGGAGAGTGAGGAGTGTGGAGAGTGGGGAGAGTGTGGAGTGAGGAGAGTGAGGAGAGTGTGGAGAGTCATCTTTCAGCATGACAACAGAGTGATCAAGTGTTACCCACTATAAACGAACATGTGTTGCCTTCTGACTGTGCAGGATCTGAGTTTTACCACATAATGAAACTGTGTGAAAAATAAGACTGTAAAAAATATGCTGTAAAAAAAGCACCACCAGTTTTCAGTGCTACTAAATCCCAACAATTTGAAATGAGTCATCTAACATGAAGGCCTGATGTTATCTGATCAGAAATAGAGCTGTCCAGGGTCCTGAAACTGATCACATATTGTCCAGTTATGTTAAATATCTTCATCTCTTATGTCTCCATCATGGCTGAGCATAAGCAATAGGTTTTAATGTTAATTAAAAACCTTGAATTTACTTCCTACAGGAAACGAGTTAGACAAAGGAACACAACTGCACTATTAGAGTATTTGCAGAAATTGTTATTATTGTTGTTGTTATTATTATTAGTTATATTTATATAGCACTTTCCTCAGAACTTTGCAGACAGAAATCAGCTTTATGATGAAATGAAATCACACACACTGATGATGCATGTATTATGTTATGCTCATTATGTGTCAATTCATATTATTTAAGTAATGGAGCTGTATGGGCCTCACTATGACTCCTCCACTGGAGCCGTGTGATGAGCAACATTACACACTAGATATCGCAGAACTGGCGCTCCCTACTATCCGTCTAAATACTTTACAGAGGGAGGCTGTCACAAGCCTTACGCTTTTAGCCAAGTAAAACATTTAAGGAAGAGAAGCCAGCTTCATCTGCACTCCCTCTTCCCCGTGCAAAGAGCATCCATCCCTCTGTGGAGAGCCCCCACCCCTGTGTGAAGAGCCCCCACCCCTCTGTGATGAGCCCCCACCCCTCTGTGAAGAACACATATACCTCTTGAAGGAGCAGTCATCCCTGTGCAATTAGCACTCATCCCACTGTGAAGGCCACTCATCCCTCTGTGAAGGCCACTCATCCCTCTGTGAAGGCCACTCATCCCTCTGTGAAGGCCACTCATCCCACTGTGAAGGCCACTCATCTCTCTGTGAAGGCCACTCATCCCTCTGTGAAGGCCACTCATCCCTCAGTGAAGGCCGCTCATCCCTCTGTGAAGGCCGCACATCCCTCTGTGAAGGCCACTCATCCCTCTGTGAAGGCCACTCATCCCACTGTGGAGGCCACTCATCCCTCTGTGAAGGCCACTCATCCCTCTGTGAAGGCCACTCATCCCTCTGTTAAGGCTATTCATCCCTCAGTGAAGGCCACTCATCCCTCAGTGAAGGCCCCTTATCCCTCTGTGAAGGCCACTCATCCCTCTGTGAAGGCCACTCATCCCTCTGTGAAGGCCACTCATCCCTCAGTGAAGGCCGCTCATCCCTCTGTGAAGGCCACTCATCTCTCTGTGAAGGCCACTCATCCCTCTGTGAAGGCCACTCATCCCTCTGTGAAGGCCACTCATCCCTCTGTGAAGGCCACTCATCCCTCTGTGAAGGCCACTCATCCCTCAGTGAAGGCCACTCATCCCTCAGTGAAGGCCACTCATCCCTCTGTGAAGGCCACTCATCCCTCTGTGAAGGCCACTCATCCCTCTGTGAAGGCCACTCATCCCTCAGTGAAGGCCGCTCATCCCTCTGTGAAGGCCACTCATCCCTCTGTGAAGGCCACTCATCCCTCTGTGAAGGCCACTCATCCCTCAGTGAAGGCCGCTCATCCCTCTGTGAAGGCCACTCATCCCTCAGTGAAGGCCACTCATCCCTCAGTGAAGGCCCCCACCCAGTCAGCTCCAGTGTCGTTGCTTTCCCTCGTCTCTCTGTTTTTCCTGGTTGAACGCGCAGCCTGCGCTGAGTTATCACGCATGGCTCTGGGTCTCAGACTGTCTGGGGGAAGACAGGCAGAAGGCACAGACAGGATGTCCCCCTGCCAAGAGTCTATTAACTAATCCCTGTTTATAAAATCTACTTCAGTATCTTACAAAGCTGATCGGCTAGATAAAACACAGGGTTTTATTTCTAAGCAACTACTTAACAAAACACTGCATAGCCAAGGCCCAACCAAACCACAGGGACTCTTTTGAGCAAAGGTTCACTGGGGTGAATGCAAACACTTATTAAGCTTGTTAGTTTCAGTGCTGATTCGTTCTAATTATCAGCCTCATTAATCAGAAAATCCAACTAATAACGCTGGTTCAAAGTTAGCTTCTTCTGAAGAAATGATGTGAATGATGTATTATGTACTGTTAATGTACTTTTATTTCTACTGATGTCATATAGTCATAATAGATAAGGGCTATTTGGAAAAGATGCCATAATTCCATACATGCAAATGTAATTAAAATGTGGGTTGTTCATTAACCCTAGGGGTGAAAACATGTCTTCAACAACATTCAAGTTTCCCCCTTATTGCCACAGCCATCACATATTGTAAATATTGTTATACCATGTACATAAATGTGTATTTCCGCAATGAATAAATGTTTGTTAGTGGATTTGAGCAGTTCTTGCTTTAAACCCAGTGCCGCTCTAAGATAGCAGGGTTCTTCAGAGCGCACGCCACCTTTCTTGATGATCTTGTTATTGAGAAGGCTCAAGCACCAAGCGCCGGCCTAGCTACTCTGGAATGGAGAGAGAGGTCACGGGCTAAGAGCTTCTCCGACAGTCCCTAAGAATTTACTAGTGTGTGTCTGAGGGCTCTTAAATTACTGATCACTTGACTGAACCTGTGATGTTTTGTTATTAATCTTCACCTCTTTACCCTAAATGTTTAGATGAATGTAGACATCTGTATGTGTGTGTGTGTGTATATATTTTGCATATATATATATATATATATATATATATATATATATATATATATATATATATATATATATATATATATATATATATATATATATATATATATAGTTATGCATATGTATATATCTTTAGATGTGTATAATCAGTATATGTGTATGCCCTGTTTATGCAGGTTGGTTACTTGCCTTGTACAGTATTTACCAAATGCTCCTGCTCTGCTGTATGTTATTCAATTAAAGAGGCAATGAAGCAATGGTGCATGGCTTCCCTTTGGTCATGACAGCGCTTGTGTTCACGTCAGTCTGGGTGTCTGACTAACGCAGCTCTAAAACCATAGTTGTAGTCTTGGCATGTCTCCTTTATTTGTAGCAGAAGGGAGAAATTTGACAAGGTTTGGTGCTTATGTCATCATTATTATGGCTTGTGGCTTCGTAGAGACACTGTTTGGTTTTGAAGTACCAGTATTTTTTCCTTTTCCTTTCTTTCTTTTTCGTGCTGTGGTCTGTGTGAAGAATAATACGGTAGCTCCTAGACAAAACAACTGCTACCATTAAAAACATGCTGGGTTATTTGAGTGGCAAAGGGACAAATAAAATGCTCTTCTGATTTGTTGGGATGGGGTTGGGGTTAGAAAGGGAGAGGGCGAGAAGTGGACTAAAGAGTTAGAGCTGTAATGATTCTTAAGAACAGTCAACATCACCCGCACGTCTGAGGAACCGGGCCAAATTTCCATGATGCAGTGGTGCTTGGCTTTGAAGGTGTGGGCCAGGAATCACTCTCTCTCTCCCTCTCTCTCCTTTTCTCCCTCTCTCTCTCTCTCCTCCCTCTCTCTCCCCTTTCCCTTTTGGGTACCATTAAGGAGAGTGGGAGGAACAGAGGCACAAGCTCTTTTCCATATGATGAGCACAAATCCTGTTCTAACACGATCCAGATCTGGGGAAGCTGGTGAGTTCCAGCGGTTGACAGGCTCCGTAAACGCTGCTGGCATACCGAGAGACAGCAGCAGGTTCTCATCAAACACCAAACGCCTGCTCCCCCCCCCCCCCCCCCCCCCTTCAGTCTCACTCCCTCACTACCACGCCACATGGGCCTGTGCTAACCAGATGTCTGTGCATGTCTGTGCTACCACCACAGCCACCAGGACAGGAGAGACAGACGAAGCACAGGAGGAGATGGACAGAGACGAGACAGAGATGGACAGGGAGAAGGGGAGAGAGGGATTGGTTGGGGTGGACTGTGTGTGTGTGTGTGTGGGGGGGGGGGGGGGTGCAGGTAATAGGAATAGGAAGAAAAAGAAGTGAGAGAGCCAGCAACACTCAGTGATCCATTTCGGCCTCGCAATGTCTATACAGAGATTAAAAACTCAGGCAGGGAGTTTATAAGAACAAGTATAACTCAATAAAAGAGAACAGATGTCTAAGTGGATGGGCTGAAAATGGCTTGGTTCTGTGGGTCAGGGGCCAAGGTGCCGTGCACCCCGGGGCCTCCCGCTACTGCTGCTACTGTGCTGGGAGGAGCCAGTGCCTCTGTACACTGTCACCGCGATGGCCTGGGCCGGCCGGGCCCGGGCGGCAGCTCGGCAGACGGAGGAAAGCAGAGCCGCAGGTTACAGCAGCTCAAATTTTCCCCTCCTCAGCAACCACCCACCCATACAGAGCAGAGGCCACGCAGCCCAGACGAGGCGCAGACGTAACCAGAGCAGCCGGAACCGACCCCTCCCCACTGACTGCCAGGTGACTGGACAGGGATGAAGTGATATATCTGGTGGATAAAGTGCACAGAATGTCTTTGTGTGTGTGTGTGTGTGTGTGTGTGTGTGTGTGTGTGTGTGTGTGTGTCTGCGCAGAAAGAGCCCTGTCCCCATGTACTGTAGCATCTGCAAGGTGTTGGGTTCCTCCAACATAGTGCAAACCCTGCACTTCTCCACACCACACACAGTGTGAAGAATCAGTTTCAAGACTCAAATTTCAGGTCTCCAATACCGGCATCTCAGCATGGCGCCAAAGAGAATGTCATTTGTCCTGTATAAGGCTAAACACGCGTTCTGCTGAGCTTCTTTCTTGTGCCCTCTCTCTCTTCTCTTTGTGGTACGAGCAAGCAGCGCTACTTTTTCAAAGCAGTCCTTGTTCATTTCAGACACTGTCAAGGCTGATTGTCCTAGCTCGGATAGATATATAACGTTTTAATAGGGCAAAAGCAGTGAATAAAGTGTGATTTTGCAGTGCTGTAAAAACCTTGCTGTGGGAGGTCCACTCACAGAACCAAGCACGTATGCAGAACCAGACAGCGGTAAAGACAGGCAAGCAGAGAAGAAGACCGTCTGCCCAGGGACTCACACGACTGTCTAGTGACTGTCTGAAAAGAGGGAATTTGCTCTACCAATATCTTGACCCTCCGTTCCTTTGACAGTGTATGGTGTCAAGCTATGGAAAACCTCTGAGGCCCTCATCAATGGAGCAGTTTGTCTTCTGAGACAAGTCAAAAGAGATTTTTGAAGAGATACAGCAGGATATGCAACTGTTTATGACTCAGAAAAAATAATGCTGAATAATGGACCTTCAACTTTAGATCCAGATCTAATATTTATGTCAACCGCCTTAAGAGAGAGGAGCAATCAGAATGGTTAAACCAGTCATATTCTGTGTGCTTTTGATATGCATACAAGGAACAGAAAATCATAAATTCAAAGGAAAACTACAACCAATAACAGCTAAAATAACCTCCGGGGAAATTGTAACCATTGATACTGTATAGCAGCTAAACAGCAGGATGGTTCTACGACTAAACTATGATCAGTGTAACGAATAACAACACCATTGCAGGAGAGATGTGAGGATGGAATGCCTGTGTGAAGGAGAGGGACCCCACCATGAAGCCGCTGCCAAACGCATCTAGAATACAAGAGAGTTGAAATCCCTCCATTTTTTCATGCAACTTTATTTATTTAGTCATTTTCATAAATTAGTTAATAAAAACTAATCAGCTGAAGAGGTGGGTTTGAAATGTGGCGAGAACACGTCTCCTTCTTCCCCAGACAGATGTAAATTTTCTCCTTTATGAAGGCAGTAAACTCACTCACCCCAGACATTAATGCTATGACAGCCACACCAAGCAATACCTAACTCGCTTTTCCTGGCAGTGATACAGTCTGCTGGGCTCGGTGTGTGTGTGCAAACACACACGGGTGTTCCAGCAGAATGACACCATCACAGCTGGCTGTGTTGGGTCAGACTTCTCTCTCTGTCTCGGACTGGCACAGGAAGAGGGCAGAGAGGGAGAGACAGGCGAGACGTTACTCAGAGAGAGAGAGCACACTGTCAACGGGGGTAGCACTCTCTCAGGAAACAGAGAGAGAGAGAGAGAGAGAGAGAGAGAGAGAGAGAGAGAGAGAGAGAGAGAGAGAGAGAGAGAGAGCGAGAGAGAGAGAGAGAGATTAAAATACACTCAGGAGAGCTACAGAGCTGGGAGATGGGGCCCACACTGACCCAGGCCCAACTCTGAACAGAGGCCTTTAGAAAGAGCCATAAGACACAAACCCTAAGCCTAACCCTAATGCTAACACCTAACCCTTAAAGCACTTTTGCATGCTCCTCTAATTACAGTGGGTGAGGAAGATTTTAGACCTCATCACCCTCTTTCATCCAGCATCAGAGTGAGTCCTTCACACACAATATGCCAACACCATATAAATGTAAAGAACCATCAGGAGGTACTAACATCTAAATGTGTTACCGTGGTGATATGATGACTTAAGTCTCTCAAACTAGGCACGGTGAGGAGGATTTTCCATGCAGCTTTTCTAGTAATAGTGTTTCCACTAGAGACGTAGGGTGACAGTAAAAACACACACTCACACACTCTCATACACACATGCGCACATACACACGTACATGTATACAAACACTTGTATCATCCCTAAGGCCACTGGCTTGTTATGACATTAATGATAATTTGAAGAGAAGCAGATGGACCTAATGTGTCATCCTTGTATTGATGCTGTCCATGTAAGGTTACAGCCCTCTCTGAGCTTACACACACACACACACACACACACACACACACACACACACACACACACACACACACACACACACACATTCACAGAACACAATTTTCTACCCAAAAAATGAAAACAAAATATTAATCATGGCATTTGTGGAAGCGTACAACCCCGCCCCCCCCTTCTGTACTCCACGGAGCGCTAAACGTGTGTGAGTGAGCGCGGCTGAAAGTTCACGAGCGCATGCAGCGAGCCGCATGTGCCGCGGAGGAAACTGAGTCCATTAATGGAGCCCCGATATGTGCAGCCCTGCATGTTATTACATGTGCAATTAGGACATGTGCGCCATAAATCTCCTTTCACCTTCACACCACTTCACATAAAGGTTTACCCAACGAGAGCCCATTAAGTGGCTGTTAAAACCACTCCAGCATGCTCTGTTTTCCATGATAAATCAGCCCTGAGCAGCTGTTTACCGCCCCAGTTACTTCACTGCAAAACAGCTGCATCAAAACGGGCCATCACCCACCCCGCCTCGGGAGGAGGTGTGGTAAACCCCCAGAGGTCTGCTCTGCTCCCTCAGACAGAGCTCCCAGGCCACGACTGCCCCGCACTGCACACGTCAGCACCGGAGTTCCTGCTAACACTCAGGGTCACTATACTCAAGGTTGCTCAAGGTTGGTTTACTCTGGGTTACTCTGCTCCGGTACTTAAGGCTGGTTTACTAAGGGTTACTATACTGCATGGCTGTTAATGCTGGTAGTACTCGGCGTTAAAATACTACTGCTAACATAAACACAGACTCAGCAACATCAAAGCACGGTTGGTCTTAAGAGTTTTACAGCAGGACAGAGGGTTAAAAAAATGAGGAAATGAGTAAGAATAATTTAGAAATTTAATTTAAAAGTTAATTTTAATGAGCCAGCAGGAAGTGGCCTGAATACCCAGCTGCCTTCGTCCTCCCATCTGTATAACTGGGTAGAAAAAAATGCTGACAGCGTGCTAGTAACAAGAAAAGAGGCTGTGTGGAGAAACCCAGTGGATGTACTGTGGGCTTATCCATCACTCCATCTGTCCACACACACACACACACACACACACACACACACACACACACACACACACACACACACACACACACACAGAGAGAGAGAGACAGACACACACAGACGTAGACAGACACACACACACACACACAAGCAGGTCTGCTCCTTCCACTAAGCAGTGCTAGTAATGTGTTCACATGGAGGGTGCATCAGGTGCCAACAGGCGTGTTTGCTCTGCTCCACGGAGGGGCAGGGAAGTGCTGGCTCTGTTGGTTTGGCGTGCGAGCCCCAGCACACACACACGCCCCACCAGACACACAGAGCTGCTTCCTCCTGCCTGTCTGAACCACCCCTCCCACCGCCCCACGCTCACCCCCCGCTGGAGCTGGAGAGAACGCACTCACGCTAACGCACTCACGCTAACGCACTCACGCACCTGCAGCCACTGGGATGGTGTTAGCCAGGGATGCTTCAGGCATGGACTGATGCGTGTCATTTGCAGAATTACGGGGTCATTGATTCTGCACTGACCTGCTCACTGTAGCATCTGCCTTCATTAGTGGTGCAAGGTGTGTGCAGGAGGCAGGGGAGCCCCACACCTCCGAGCACAACAATCTATCAGCTCTCCTTAGCCAGCCCTGATCAATACAGCAGCCAGAGGCCTACAGCAACACAGATACGCTTAAACACGTTGTTAGGGACAGTCTGAGGCTTCAAAGGTGACGGCAGCGGAGTTATCAAACAGTATTTAAAAAGTTCTCGCTGTGTGAGGGAACAAGTGACCAAAAAAATGATCATCATTCCATGTGTGTATGTCTGTATGTCCATGTCTGTGTTTTCACCAACTAGATGGAGGGTCCGTTAACCTTTGCTCTTAATCTACAGTGTTTGTTTATATTCAGTGTAGGTAGCAGGTTTAATGATGTAAAATAAACAGCTCCGCCTGCCTCATTATGTTATACTGCCATAGCTTCACTCTAATTGAGAGAGAGAGACAGACGGATGGAGAAAGAGAGAGAGAGAAAGAGATACCAAGTGAGAGAGAGAGAGGATCAGTTCATCATCAATAAGGGTAGATATTACCGTTAACAACAAACAGGAGGCCGTTATGCAACCACAATAAGAGCACCGTGCCATGCGCAGAATTGCTTAACGCTTGTTCACAGTCAGAGGCAGGCGCAGAAGAGCCTTCTGGACAGCTGCGTGTGCACATGAGAGATGAGGGGCTCAGGGAAGGGAGAGAGGGAGGTGGGGCCAGAGAGAGGCGGGGTGACATGGAGGCAGGGTGAGAGAGAGGCGGGGCCAGAGAGAGGCGGGGTGACATGGAGGCAGGGTGAGAGAGAGGTGGGGCCAGAGAGAGGCGGGGTGACATGGAGGCAGGGTGAGAGAGAGGCGGGGCCAGAGAGAGGCGGGGTGACATGGAGGCAGGGTGAGAGAGAGGCGGGGCCAGAGAGAGGCGGGGTGACATGGAGGCAGGGTGAGAGAGAGGCGGGGCCAGAGAGAGGCGGGGTGACATGGAGGCAGGGTGAGAGAGAGGCGGGGCCAGAGAGAGGCGGGGTGACATGGAGGCAGGGTGAGAGAGAGGCGGGGCCAGAGAGAGGCAGGGTGACATGGAGGCAGAGTGAGAGAGAGGCGGGGTGAGAGAGAGGCGGGGTGAGTGAGAGGTGGGGTGAGAGGGAGGTGGAGCCAGAGAGAGGCAGGGTGAGAGAGAGGCGGGGCCAGAGAGAGGCGGGGCGACATGGAGGCAGGGTGAGAGAGAGGCGGGGCGAGAGGGAGGCGGGGAGGACCTATGGGGATGGATGGGGAACGATACAACTGGAAAATACAACAGCAAGAACAGGAACAAAGAAGGGAGAAGAAAAAACAAAAGATATATTAAGACAATCAGGGCGGACTGGATGAAGTCAGGCATGGTCTGCCTCAGGGAACAAAACGCACGGCAGAATGCTACATCGCTTTTGCTGCTGGGCTAAAAGCCAAAGCTTTTGTCTCAAGACTCTTTCAAAGTAGCCTGCAGAACACCAAAGTGACAGCAAATCTCCAGAGAGCCCAGTGACGAGCCCCTCCCACACTGGCCCTCAGCCTGGGTGCACCAGCTGTGCTCAAACGCACACACAGCCAAATCACCCAGGATCAGGTAACACCTCAAGGGTTCTACCTCTGTGATGCAACCACAGCAATCCATGCAAAGACACCAGGGTGAAGATGTAGATGTGTCCACGGTGTGTACATCAACACAGGAGCAAGCGCATTATAAATAGGTGGTTGTGGTGATTAATTAGCCAATCAAATTAATTGCCTCATGCCTCTTTAACCATTGCACATCATCTAAGGTTATTTAATGCAGCGTAGCTTATTTTCACACAGCTCTGGTTATTTCGTTCATGAGGTTTGTGGACTTCAGCGCCCCCCTTATTGATATTGCATGCAGCCGACCGTCAAACAGGTTGAGCTAAGGGGACAAAGGAAAAAGATCAAATGAGCTACAGTGAGTTTAGTCCTGATCCTCAGGCTTCCTACTGCAATGTCTCTTATTCTTATTTTTGCTTATAATACAAGAAAAAAAGGTGATATTTTGGCCGCTATTTTACTGCCTATTTACTTTGGGAACCCTCTTTCTACAGTCCTTGTAAAATGGGACATAGTCCAACCTGCACTAATATCAGTTTTTAGTTGCTGGAGCAGGAAGCACACTTATGGCTGCATATCAGATGAATGCGTGATGTAATTAGCACAGAAGCTGGTATCTGCACTGAGGGGGGGGGGTATCAGCACGGCTCCTACAGGGTGCTGACTCAAGACCGGTTCCCTCCATTCATTACCCAGGAAATGGGAAATAAAACATACATGGTGGGTGGATGGAGGAAAAATATAGCATCTCTTTTCGTTCGTTTGCAAGGTGGGAGGGTCTCTCTGTATTTCTGAGAGTTTTATTGGTGGGACTGTAAAAGAATACGTCCCAGTAGTGCTGACTGGAGCTTTTATTCGCTGATCTCCACACCGGCAATCCTTTCTCAGCCCCCAAAATAGCAGCAGAGTCATTCATCATCCAGGAACAGAGGGGCTCCATCTTCAGCTCCATCTTCTGCGCACCACCCCGTGCAGACTATATTTGGGAAGGGGAGGAAGGTTGTGGAGGAAGCCTCTGGATTGTGCTGAAGAGCAAAGCACACTGGGATGCTCCTCTGTGTGTACTGTGTTCAACGAAAAACCTGACTCCAAAAAAACCTTGAACCTTGAAATATGTACTGGGAGAACAGGCCTCAATATGCCTAAAGAACAAAACACTATACTTCCATAAGGCTCAGTATGTTTGAAGAGAATTTACATTTGATGTTAAGATATTACAAGGTTTTGAAAAAAATCAGGTTTTTTAAACAGATTCTGAATGTTACTCGAGTGCTTTCAGTGACAGAAACCTCAGTGCTGGGTGACTAAATAAATATAAAAAAATTACAGCACTTACAAAGCATACAGCATCTGATACAGGCAGGTTACACCATGCCTGGTGTGGGAGGAGTGTACTTCTCTAAGAGTCGTGTACGTACATGTCTATTCCAAGGTCTTACTCCCTACAATGTACATGAATAGGGCCAGCAAGTCAAAGAACTTGGACAGGAAAAAGAAAGACAAGCAAACATGGGTGAATGTTTGCATCCCTTTTATTTGGCTAGAAAATGCTCAGGGCTGAGAACGAAAAAGGGTTTTATCTAGTGCGACCATGAACTGAAAGTGTGTGTGGTCTTGAAGAGGCTTTGATTGGTGCTGAGTGGAAGCAAGACGTGGAAGATGCTTGGCATCAATCATTAGTCTGGTGGAGGAGTTCAAAAACACCCCGAGATTCATCCTCAGTGCAGCGAGATCGGCTCTAATAGCTGCAAGGCAAAATACAGAGAGGTTTCAGCTGACTGGACTACTCCCAGATATGGAGTGGAGGGTTGAGAACATCTAGAGAGACAGTTAACCACAAAGACAGACGTGGATATGTGACATTTAGCGCTGGGTTCAACCTTATACCTACTCTGCCTGGTCATGGAAGCTCTCTACAGATTAAATGAGGAACGCGCAAGCTCTGGATGATCTGAATCTTCCATTGTTTCTGATGTTGCTTTAACGGCAAGCGGTGCTGCAGCCCATAAAACAGTGCACAGTGGGTCTGGCACCAGCCCGACCAAGGACGGGAGAATGTGGAGAATCCACAGATGAGAGTCAGAGTCAATGAGAGCGAGACAGAGCAAAACACGCAAAATACAGAAATGACAACCACTTGTCACGGCAGTTTAAAAGCAAATCAAATGAACAACTTGAGGGAAATAAGAGCCTTTCAAGCATTCCGGCGGCTCCATCCTGCAGTACAAACACAGATGAGAGTAATTGGCGAACGTTGCTCTGATTTTCTGAGCCATCTGATTGGTGAGTAAGGAGGGGTTGTCTGTAGGGACTGTGGAACATATTTGGATATGACTGTAGCTCCTCTGAGAGGAAAGGGTGGCAGGAACATGGATGAGGAAGGGGAGGTGGATCGCAGGGTCCTGATCAAACGCATTTTTCCGCTTCAGAGGGTGTCCTTTGATGCTGAACACTCCGATAAACACACGCAGGCTTATTGGAAGGAAAACGTTATTCTAGCTGATTAAGCCCTGATTTAGATCGATATTAGCCATGTTGTGGCAATTACCAGCCCCGTGGGTCACTGCAACAAGAATGCATTCCGTGTTTACAGTAACATCATAGTCTGTGTCTCATGGCGCACGCAAGTTATGGCAAAGTGACAAAAGTTAGTAGAAGGACAAGTTTTTGTGATCCAACATATCGTCAGAGCATATAGGCACACGATACACTCATGTGGGCACAGTGTGTGCACCAAATACAGCATAAAATTTAGCTTTTATAAGATTAATACAAACAAAAAATGAGGGCTTATGAATATGCTGACGTCACGTGTACCATGCCTTGGTTGGCAGTCAGCCAACCACACACCTGCACACATTGTTCACCACCCTGCACACAATCCCTGAACACACTGTTCACCACCGTACACACAATGATCACCACACTGCGCACACTGTTCACCATCCTGCACACATGACAAGCTCGATCAGTTCCATTATCCCAATCACTCACTTATTAGTTCCTTGTGGTCACCTGTTTCGTGTTTTCCTTTGTGGTTATTTATTCCTGCTGGTTCCAGCCAACATAGCTCTGCATTAGCCGCTACAAGAGGCACCACCCTGCCTCTCCACCCTGCCTCTCCGCCCTGTCTCTCCGCCCTGCCTCTCCACCCTACCTCTCCGCCCTGCCTCTCCACCCTGCCTCTCCGCCCTGCCTCTCCGCCCTGCCTCTCCGCCCTGCCTTTCCGCCCTGCCTCTCCGCCCTGCCTCTCCGCCCTGCCTTTCCGCCCTGCCTCTCCACCCTGCCTCTCCACACTGCCTCTCCACCCTGCCTCTCCGCCCTGCCTCTCCACCTCTCCACCCTGCCTCTCTGCCCTGCCTTTCCGCCCTGCCTCTCCGCCCTGCCTCCCCGCCCTGCCTCTCCGCCCTGCCTCCCCGCCCTGCCTCTCCGCCCTGCCTCTCCACCCTGCCTCTTCGCCCTGCCTCTCCACACTGCCTCTCCACACTGCCTCTCCACCCTGCCTCTCGACCTCTCTGCCCTGCCTTTCCGCCCTGCCTCTCCGCCCTGCCTCCCCGCCCTGCCTCTCCACCCTGCCTCTCCGCCCTCCTCATCCTCTCCCCCAAACTCGCATCCTGACGCCTCCTCCCGAGTCTGCTGTCTTCCTTTTATTTTGTCTCTTGCTTGGTGAGCCTGCTTTGCTTTTTATTAACAAACATCTTCCGGCTGCTCCATCCCCCCTGGGCCCCTGACACCAGTACTATTACAAGCTGGTGGGCAGAAGGAAACACCAAAAGTCCTACAGATCCTAAGCCAGTGGTCGTGTTGTATTACACTAATAATTGCATGTAATTTAATAACAAACTCAATACATTCTTGCAGCTTTACAACTAAACGATGCAAGAGTTCTACAATAAACATGAACAACTAATAACCTAAGAGACCTGGATGGATACGTCTGATAGACATGATAGGTAGGGTTTGGTTACAGTAGCACAGAGGAGAGTGAGAATAAGAGGTGTGCATAAATGGAGAAATAGAGAACAACTATACAGGCTCCATGAGTTTCAGGAGCAAATTCGGAGGACAACCTTCCATTGAAGCGCATTAGAGAGTTCCCTGCTCTACCTTCTCAAGGTACAGATCGCCTCGCCCTCCTCCACCCAAAATGCTATTTGCAAATCTTTTGATGCTAAAATCTCGCAAGACGCACTGAGCTAGAGCAGCACGTCATCCCTGGGTCAGGCCAGAGCCTGCAGAACAAGCCGAAGTCCACGAAGACCGAGTCTGCGCTGTGCTCCGAAAACCTTCACGTCCGCTCAGAGGAGGCGGCGCTGAACACAAGTGCTGCGCCTAAAGAGATTAGCACGAGGCTGCCGGTGGCAAGACTCCCCCGTGCTCTCCACCACTCGGGCCTTTCGGCAGGCACCCGCTAAGCCAATCAGCCAGAATGCCGGCGGCTCCCCCCGGCTCAGAGAGGAGCGGTGAACGTCTCCAGCTGCGTCCGCGCTGGCTGCGGCATCGTTAGGGGAAGAGTTGGGACTCTTCCCGCGTCTGTCGAGACTCCATTCATGTCTACGTCTATAAATAACCATCTGGTACAGCAGTGGCTCTGCACCTGACCGACCACTCTTACTGCTGAGAACATCCCCGCTCCCGCGTATCTACGGAGGAGAGGCTCTCTCTCAGCATACCGCAACTCTGTCTTACCTTCCTCTATCTCTCCTCCACCTTTCATAGTGCCCTAATAACCTCTCCTTAAATGTCCACACTTGTTTACACATTTACACCATGTAATAACCATGTGGAATTTCATTCACAATATGAGAAAGAACCATTCTCTGGCTGACATAGCATTAAATTATTATTCATTGCAAAGCCAAAGACAAGGAAAAAGCTCATGAATGAACTTCTTAAACCATTTCATCCATATCCTAAATTCTTTACAGTATGTATGTAGAGATTAAGTTAAAAGTAACAGTATTCACAAGCTCTGTTAATTTTGAAAGAACTACCTGGCACATCTGTAATGTTTACCTAGCCAAATTTTGTTAAAACTGTTGATAAAAAATGAATACTCACATCAGTTAAAACAACACTTAGCTGGAGCTAAAGTAGGCTTAAAGCTGACTGTAGCTGTCTTTGGAGCAATGACAGCAGCCAAAGAAAGCAAGTGGAAAAAGCCCAATGCTGGAGCTTCAGAGAGGGTGTTTTTTAAAGTGTGCAGAGTGTGCAGATGTATTTTCCATCCATTAGTTGAGTGTTGGGCTCAACACGCATATTCACAGACACACGTGCACACATACGAAATGGTACAAGCGCACTCAAATGCACACACACACACACACACACACACACACACACACACACACACACACACACACACACACACACACACACACACACACAAACACACAAACACACACACACACACCCCACACACACACACACACACACACACACACACAGGCACAACCTCCACCCTCCTACAACCATGATAGGACTGACACACTTGGCTTTCCACTTTTCACATTTTGATTTAATGAATTAATTACATATAATCAGAATCAGTGTGATCATTCCTAATCTTTGTATTAGCCATGGAAAAAGAGCCCAGTTTGGCAAATCAGGGCAGAGTCAAACAGAAGCCAACAACACCCTGACTCCACACCAAAAAACCTAGGCTGCCTAGGAAGACAGCCACTCATCCTGCATTATATATGGCACAAGTCTTATTCTGCAGTCTACCCCTAAATCAGCGCAAAAGACCAAGATAAACAGATCATTTTACTTACCTGCAGGGTGAGTCAGTGGAAAGATCATTTAAAACTACATTAGTTATATGCAAGCCGTAGCCTGTTCATACTGATGCTATCTGAAAATCCTACAGCTTTTCATGCATTTCAAATGACGAGCACAAGCCTTGCATAAAAAAACACAAGTACTATGACTGAGGTGCTTAGTGATTTTTGACAAGCCAAACATGTACATTAGCGAGGATTGAGTTTTGGTCCACATTAGAGTAGCGGCCCTGGCGAGCTGGGGGCAGCGGTCAGGTAGGGAGATGTTGCGTGTACACAGGGCTGAGAGAGCTCAGGTTTGTTTGACCGTCTGAAGGCTACGGGCTGTTGTTGCACTGAGAGGCACATGAACTACGTAATGGAATCTCGGCAGTCCCGTGTCTGACTCGCTGAGCCGTCCCATCCATCCTCAGACGAGCGTCTGGACGTCTGGACACAATCACACTCCTCCACAACTCTCAACCTCCACACACCGACACAGGAGCTGAGACAGCACACAGTGCACCCCCCGGAACATGTAAAGGTCGTGTGAGTGCCTATACACAAACACAAACACACAGATACACACTCTCGCACGCACGCACACACACACACACACACACACACACACACACACACACACACACACACACACACACACACACACACGCACATCTTCATAAAATCACATTCATTTGGCAGAGACACCTCAGACACAGCAGATGATAACAGTCTTCATCCATACTTATGCTGACATACTCCAAATAAGAAATACACCGATGGTTCAAGGAAAACCAGGGCACACTTGAAGGATTCCAAACCCCAAAAGGAAAAGTTAGCCTTCCTAAACATTCTTATCCTTCACTGTCAGACTGGTAATACTCCATAAGGGGAGAGGACCCTTCAGTTTTCCAGAAAGCAGTGTGGACCAGGGCAGTGTGACAGCTCCAGACCTTCAGACAGCACAGTACTGCTACTGCACAGTCCACTACAAAGAGAAACATCTGATGTTCAACTGCAGAAAGACAGCTAAGACATGCAGAAAGAATGAATAAAGCCATGACTGTGTACACATGCCAAAGAAGGCAGAAATGTTGACCCAGGACCTTTAATTAATGGCACCAATTCAGCAATGGAATCCTGAATCTTGAGGGACTTTACTATGAAAACATTTTTTTTACATTGTTAATCCCAGTTGCCATACCTGTGACAAATTGAATTCATTTATGAGTTTTGCTGCATCTCTTCCACTCAAAAGCATTCACTCATTCCCTCAGTCCATAACGGTCTTTCAGAATATCTGCATATCCACAAAGAGTTGAAATTCAGTGTATGACAAATACATGCAAAGAGAGAGAGAGAGAGAGAGAGAGAGAGAGAGAGAGAGAGAGAGAATTGAATTGAAAATTGAGAGAGAAAGACAGAGAGACCCAAAGTCAAAATGTGAACTATATTATTATGTCTGAGTCATGCAGACCTTGAGCTAAGCAGGTGTTTCACTGGAGACCCTGTTGCCTTTCTTTAACTGCTTGATTGGATGCACTTGAAATTCAAACAGGAGAAACGTCTGCATGGAAAACTGCAGCTTATATCAAAATCCAGGCAACCAAACAAGACGCCTAGCAACACCTCTCCACCACCACCACACCACACCACCACCACCACCACCACACCACCACACCACCACACCACACCACACCACCACCACCACCACCACCAGCAATCAGCTCGCAGCGTAGTACTGCAGGAGCCCCAGTGTCCCGGTAGACCCGATAGAGAAAAAAGGAGCTTGTTTTCATAATGTGATGACAAAGGAAATACCACAGCGGTGAGAAGCGTGGATGGTAAATCAGACCGAGCGTCTACAGGCCTCTACACTGCGACGGGAGAATGGTGCAGCGATGCCCTGTGCGCGAGGCAGGAGGAGGCGGTGAGAGGCACTCGCGCGCTGGCCGCACTCGCACGCCGCGATTTGAGCCCATCCCCTACTGCTCAATGAACGGAGTGGGAGCTGTAATGCAGCCGCAAGAGTCCTCACGCGTGCGCTTGCAAGCACGGGCTTGTGTGCAATTATAGATTTTAGCAATTTTCTTACTGGAGCAAGCTACTCCATAGCTCATTAAACTATTATTACAGTTAGCAAATAATAACCATATCATAATTCTAAAGTGTAGGTAACAAGCCCAGTACCCACTGTGCTCCGGTCCGCACTAGAACAACAGGCAAAAAGCATCATGCGTTTTCTCTCTTGCTTTTCTATGCAACAAACAAACTGTTCGGTCGTCACAGTTAATTATTTGATTAGTCTAAACACCACTTATTCCAGCAGCCTTTCCCATATAATTGGCTTCCTGACTGATCTATCAGCAGTTTCCTCCCACCACTGCTATATATCTGTGCTCTCTGTAGACCAAGGGAGGACGTCAGGTTGACTAACACACATCAGCTTTCCCAGTGATTCCTTCTGCCACGGTGAGGATCCTTAACACGACCGGCCTGTCCAGACGTCACTGCCTGTGATTCTGTTCTGGCTCCTTTACTGAGCAGTAACATATCACACCTGTTCTGTATCTCTGACAACTTTTCTAAGAAAATATAAACAGGAAAGAAATCAACAGCACTTAAGATTTATTTTTTTTTCTTCCAGGCAGACTTCTGACCTAAAGTCCTGACCCGTGTTCCGCTAACAGCCCTGAGATTTTTCCGCCTGTGTTCTTTATTAGCGCTGAGCCCCAGGTAGGCATCCCAGCGGAACCTCTGACCTCCCAGCCTGTAGCTGCTCCTCCCCCAGGCCCAGACAGCCCAGACCAGCCCAGACCAGCCCGAGACCTCCCCCACCTGCCGCATCTGGAAAGGATTCCCGCGCCCCACTGCTATTCCATTACCCGGCCCAGCGGCGATCTCCCCGGCCTGGACACACACGCGCTTTAACGGGCGCTGCACGCCCGCCCTGAGCACTCGTTACGCAGCCAGCACTGTGCTTTATGCGGCCCCTTTACCCGGCTACCAGGCCCGTGAAACAAGTGATTAAACAGCCATGAAAAACACGAGTGTGGAGGATCTGAGAGGAAGTCCAGGGTGAAGAGAGGGGCATCTGTGGAGGGCTGCACAGCAGGAGGGCAGTAGAGGCAGAACTCTGCCCCACAGCACCTCAAGGCCTTATTTTGTGGTATAACAGTAACACAAAATAAGGCTATAAGACATTGGTGTAATACTCCTTTCCTTACTAGAAGCACATTAATAATTCAGTGCATGGTTATAAAGGGGATGTCTATGTTTCTGTGAATAAACACTTGGTGAGTGTGTTTACTTATAGTCTACAGCGATCTTGGAAGACCGATTACTCAAGCTTTCATATTCCTTAGTAACATTAAGCACGGAGGCGCAGCAAGGAGAAACTAAAGGTGTGAAGAGCGTTCACGCGCTACGCAGGGTGACCTCGCTGACCCCGGGCTGGACCCCACGGCCTGATCCACGCCGCAAGCTCACGCCAGCACAACTTCACGTGTGCTAACCGTGGCTTCCGCCGCCACGTGGCCGTGTGACTCTGGAGAGGCTGCATTCATTCATAAGAATAACAGCGACAATAACTGGTTGGCGTTGGCTTCTGGGGTGATAATCGAATGTGTTAAAAACGTGGCCACCAAAATCCAGAGCGTTTATCGGGACCTTAACTAGATTATTTTCATAAACATCATAAGAAAACTGCAATAATAAAAAGAATAATAATAATAACCAATTATTTTTAAATTAAGTTTTCATGAAAAAATATATATAAGCTAAAAAATGGTGTAGGATGCTATAGTATTTTAATGAATTGCAACAGTGTTTTTATTTGTTTGTTAGTGTATTTTAAAAGCCAGGCTTAACAAGGGTTTAACAGGGTTATCCTGCTCAGGTCTGCTTTTGAATACTTCATGTCTCTACAGTCCTTTGTTTATGGGCTAGTCTATGAACTCTGAACCACCCTCAGCTAGGTTAAGACACGTGAAATGTCTTACATCTGCCCCATAAGTATGGATATTTGTGAATTTGCCGCTTCTGCATGGATATTCGTGAATGTCCCTTTTCAAAATGAACATTTTGAATTTGCCACATCAGAATGGACATTTTGAATTTGCCCCATCTGCATGTATATTTGTGAATTTGTGAATTCGCTTTGTGCATAAAATACATATAATTTATAGCTTGACGTGGATCAATAGTGACTAGAGCATCAAAGCATGTTGGGTTTGTATACTGGTGAAGAGGAGCCCTAAGTCCTGCACTCTGCTGCATCGTGCTGGACAGGCAGCTGTCCCAACGTCTCTGTGTAGGTGTGTCCTGCGTTGAGGACAGCAGTAGGTAATAAAGGGACAAGAAATTCAGCAAGTCTCTCAGTCCCTCATCTTTAGAGGCAAACACAGGGTACACCTTATATGAGAGCAACCAGGCAATCTCACTGAGAAATTGGCCATAACGACAGATGGGCTTGCAGCGTATAAATGTACACCCAGAACCTGCTTCTACAAGACACATGCACCTGAAGACATGTCGTGTGGGTAAAAGGTGTTAATAAAGGTCTAATCAAGTGGGTGTTGAGTGAATATTCATGCATTGCGCTATAGTGTCTGGGTATGTATGTTGAGAGTGCAATCAACCAGAACAACCAGTCCAGAAAATAGCAGGAAGCTGTTCTGTCAGATGCTTAGATCTGAGCCCAGTCCAAGGTGAGGACGTCCCTGAGGAACTGTGGGGCATAAGCAGCAGCGCCAAGACCATCTGCTCTGCATCCCTGGCCCTCCACAGGGCTCCTCTGGCCCTCCACAGGGTTCCTCTGGCCCTCCATGGCCCTCCACAACCCTCCCCTGGCTCTCCCTGGCCCTCCATGTCCCTCCACAACCCTCCCCTGGCTCTCCCTGGCCCTCCCCTGGCCCTCCACAGCCCTCCACAGCCCTCCCCTGGCTGACAGGGCCCTGTCCCAAGAGTCCTCGCAACGATTTATTTCTTTTTCCATTGCGTCTTTGCCGCTCTGTGTCTCTTCTTCCACTCCCCGATTTTGATCTCCTTTCATCTTTCAGGCTCAACCTCCTTCATGTCCAATGACCAGGATTAACATGGTGATGCAGTCAGCATGACGAGACCCTGGGTGAGTGCGTCGTGGGTGCCGATGACTGGGATGTTCACAGTAAGGTCTGTCGTATTACAGTAAGGTCTGCAATACGGTTTTTGGGTGCATGACGACACTGATCACTTGAGCACAGCTCAACTCACGTGTGCACGCGTGTGTGCGTGACGTGTGCACACGTGTGGGTTTGGGCCCCTGGCGATGCTGTCACCCTTTTTTGTGGCTCCTGTTTTTACCTCCTGTTACCTCCTGTTGATTCCTCTCTCACACACAGGTGAGGGGTTTTTGCCTCACTGTTACTGTCTCCATTAGGAGGAGTGAGGAAAGACAAATGTGTAGCTGTGGTGCGCTCAAAGCTACACACTGCCTCTAGCCTACCTGCCAGCAACACGGCTATTAGCCCAAACTGCTCCAGGCTGTTAGAGATGTTAGAAGCTAGCAAACCAAAACAGCAAACAAACTTCGGCAAACAGAGCTGTGCTATTCCTAAATGATACTTTTTTTATGGATTTTTTTTTTATTTGATGGAAAAATGTTGTTTTAAAACATAACAATATAATAAGTTCCAGTTAATGTTAAAAAGGCACAGCTGTATGTAGCAACGTTCTGTTTTGGGCTCCCGATTTGTCATGTGTCCTGTTCATGCCCTTTAACCTTGTGACCTTGGATAGCTGGTGAGCCTGTCAGTGGTCACAGCTCTGCTGGACTTTCACCACCATGCCAACACATCAAAGACCTCAATTTACCTGGACACACACACACACACACACACACACACACACACACACACACACACACACACACACACACACACACACACACACACACACACAGCAGGATGTGCTTATAGAAATATTGAACATTTATATTATTATTTATTATTATTATTATTATTATTATTATTAATAATAATAATAATAATAATAATAATAATAATAAAGATGTGTTTGAAAAAGAATAAGGTTTGGTTTGTAGCCAGATTAACAGTTTGACTCCAACAATAATGCGATAAGAGTGAGAAAGAGACAAAGTACATGTCCATAAAAGCCACAGAAGTGTTCAGCATGCATTTATGCCCTAATGGAATTTAAATCATAGATAATGTTCCACAGTCGGTCCAGAGATGTGGCCTCCACAGGTGCAGAAGTAAAATGTGTCAGAAATAAAGGGCACCAGAGAAAGGCGACGTGTGGCTTCCTGCGTCTGCACTGTGCCACGCCAGGCTGAAGCAACCGCCAATCCAGCCGCCCCAATTATCAGCACAAAAGACCTCCGTGGCTTTTGCTTGGACCAACCAAATTACTGCTTGCATGCGCGTGCGCACACACACGCACACGCACACACACGCACACACACACACACACACACACACGCACGCACGCACGCACGCACACGCGCACGCGCACACGCACACGCACACGCACACGCACACACACACACACACACACACACACACACACACACACACACACACACACACACACACACACACACACTCACCCCCTTCTCTTCCACACATACAGTGCATAAAAGAGCCCACCTACTCGCAGGGCCGGATGGGGGCGGGAGCGTTTTCCCACCGTCACTGACAGGTGCTCTGAGCACGACCCCGTGCATATGGAAAGGTCCTGACCGCTATAGGAAACTCATTACTTCTGCAGCTATTATATGAAGTACAGGCTACATGTGTGTCAGCAGTGCACGGCATGCCTGCTGCTCAAAGCCACAGCCTCTAAATCATTCAGGAGGCCGATGTTAAAATAGTTCCCTAATGCACAACATCATGCCAACTCAACAGTTTTTTTCATGACAGAAGAAAAAACAAACAGACAAACAACAAAACAACAACAAAAACTGAGAGCACCAGCCAGGAGAAGCAGAGTCTGCAGCTGCCTACACACTTGCCTGGCCTCCTCATGCTCATTAATCACAGTGTTAATTAGTTAATTAATCATCCGCTACGGTAACCTTTCCTCCGGGTGCTCTGTGTTCTAATCTTTTCTCACAAGGAAAACACCAGCTACTACAGAGATTTGTGGGAATGGGACATGCACTCACTCTCTCTCTCTCTCTCTCTCACACACACACACACACACACACACACACATACACACACACACACACGCACACACACACACACACATACACACACACACACACACACACACACACACACACACACACACACACACACACACACACACACACACACAGAGTCATGGACAGTCTGTGTGAGTGTATACTGACAGGATAGATAGGGTGAGTTTATGAAGTGGTGGCAGATTTTCCTGACTGCTATGGTGGTGGAGCAGTTCATCACACACACACACACACACACACACACACACACACACACACACACACACACACACACACACACACACACACACACACACACACAATCCTGCTTCTGCCAGTGACATCACTTACTGTCAACAACTAAACCATGGCAACCAAACACAGTATGATCTACCTTAAGGTCACGAGGAGGAGCATTCAAAATCATTTCCATGCAGCCTGGATAAGGAGGTCATATCACATTACTACATCATTCAGAAAGGATCTTCTGAATGAAAATAATAGCAGCATAATTTGTGTAATCTGAATATATTTAGGAAACCAACTTGGGAAACATTTCTAGCCAACTATCTATAAAACTGCATAACCATCCCCCTCATTACATAACTGTGGGCAGTGTGAGCGCGGGCCTGGACACTCCAGTGCTGTTTTTCAGCCCTCCTCTGCACTGGTGGCATGTGACAGGTACTTTGTGCTGTGCTAAAGCAGCACTAAATGGGATTAGAATATTGAGCGGGTGAACAAGCTGTTGGCCTGGGCTCGGAGATACTAACTCACGCTATTCTGCAGTAGTAATCCTGTCTGTGAGACACATTGAGCTTGTCAGATCCTCTGGGATACTAACGTATTATATGGGTCTGGTGCCCCTAAATTCCCCTGGTGAAAATGTGGGGCCGAGTACAGGTGAGGACAGGCCCAAAGAGCAGAGCTCCAGACCTCACTGTGTCCTGTACAGCGGCCTCACTGTGCCCTGAATAGGTCCCTCACTGTGTCTTGTACAGGTCCCTCACTGTGTCTTGTACAGGTCCCTCACTGTGTCCTGTACAGCGGCCTCACTGTGTCCTGTACAGGTCCCTCACTGTGTCCTGTCCAGGTCCCTCACTGTGTCATGTACAGGTCCCTCACTGTGTCCTGTCCAGGTCCCCCACTATGTCTTGTACAGGTCCCTCACTGTGTCCTGTCCAGGTCCCTCACTGTGTCCTGTATAAGGGCCACAACTCTTTACCCCATTCTGACTTTCTGCACTACTGAGTCATGAAGGATTTTATTTTCTACTCAAATCTCATACTCCAAACAACTAAATGCAATGTCCTACTGCGACTACATACATCTCCCAAAAGCTGGTAAAGAATACATGATGCTCATGAATGTTTTGCATATTATAATCAGTTAATGGGTAACTGGTCACTTTCCTGAAACACCCCACTATGAGCAGCAGAGGACTGCATGGTTAAGAATACGCACCTGCTCATCCACTGCCTTTCACAGCACACTAGAAAACGTCACAGAAAAAACAGCATTCATTAAGACCCCCTCACATCTGAGCATTTCATTGGTTTTTCTATTATGTCTTGCCGGCAAAGTATTGTGGTGTTAGTGGACTCTAAGCAGTCGAGCCTATTTGCGTCATTTAAACATATTTAGCATCTCAGCAGACTTGGGCACATAATGGAGCGGTATGGACTCCCAGTGTGAACACATAATATGGGTTTTGCCTACAGTATCAGGCTGAGTGAGTGTGTGATTTTGTACT